>NC_084905.1:85000-95089 GCF_949316345.1 Pungitius pungitius | reverse complement strand
TCATCCTCCTCTGTGCGTCATTTTGTATTCAGTGCAGTGTAATACAGTGTTGTCTGGTCTCTGTTGTGCTGTGTTGCAGAGGAGTGAAATGGGCACTGGGTCTCACCCCTTGTCCATCACTCTGTCTGCTGTAAATCAGGCAGGCAGCCAGACAGCCTCCCACCAGGGAGGAATAGATGAGTGGTGGGGATTTGGAAGAGATGCACAACAAGAAGGGGCGCTGCTATGACTCAGAGCATTGGCTTTATGTCAAAAGTGGATTTGAAAATTGTTTAGAGAAGGAAAGAGAGACGGGAGGTGAAAGGGTGGGAGGGGGTAAAGAAAGGATAGAGAGAGGAGGGAAGGTTTACAAAGATATAACCATGAGAGAGGAGTGACTGAACAGGTCTGAGATGGAGAGAGACCCAGTGAGTTATGGGAGAGAGAGAGAGAGAGAGAGGAGAGAGAGAGAGAGAGGAGAGAGAGAGAGAGAGAGAGAGAGAGAGAGAGAGAGAGAGAGAGAGAGAGAGAGAGAGAGAGACAGGATGAGTTATAGACCCAGCGAGGGAGAGGGAGCTTTCACACACAGAGACAGCCCGGTGATTTAGGGCTAAAGGACACTTTACACAAGCTCTGCTGCGATAGGTGATCGACCTAAAGAGTAGTAACAGATCCACCGCAACTCTGCAGCACCTGTGCCTCGTCTCTTATCTGCTCCGTGCACCACATGGTGTGATGACTAAAGCATCGCACCAAGTACTTTGCGAGAGACACTCTCAATGAGAGCAGTAAGCACATGTTTATCTTGTGTATCAAGATGAAAT
This sequence comes from Pungitius pungitius, assembly GCF_949316345.1. Taxonomy (NCBI): domain Eukaryota; kingdom Metazoa; phylum Chordata; class Actinopteri; order Perciformes; family Gasterosteidae; genus Pungitius; species Pungitius pungitius. The sequence continues at coordinate 94,286 of NC_084905.1, read as the reverse complement.
GATAATGTGCTCGTACAGTCCTGAGGACTGCCTTCATCAAAAGGGAAGTTGCTCTGTTGAAGGTGTGTACCAGTGATTTTGTATTGCACTTCAAAAACCGGGTTTGATATATTCTGAATCTTGGTTCCTAGCGTAATTCTCACCTCAGCGACCCTGGATTAAACGATTGATAGGCCTTTTCTGCCTATTTCAAACCAAAGTTTCCCCATAACTTTAGTTCAGAAAGCTCCTCTGCAGCCACAGAACCTGATGCAGCGTCTCTACACGCTCTAAAAAAAAAAAAAAGATTCAAGCTCTTCTTATATGTGACAAGTTCAAATGGTGTTTGCTTTATGTGCATATATCTATAAAGGATAAACATATATATAATCAGTAGCAGCAACTCTCATCGCACGTATGCTCACTGCTGACACAATCTGATCATTTTCACTGTCATTTGTTTAGTGAGATATGTGCTAATTCTCCTGTTCTCCTTTATAGGATTATGCATGTGGAAGGAATGCGGTTTGGATCACGATTTGAGGTTGATATTCATTTACATTGTCAATAATTGAAACACACAATGCACTGTACACTGTATGTATTTGTTGTATTGGATGGTCAGTTCTGATTTCTGTGACCATTTGCAATGAATACGCCTGAACTACATTATGTTCATGTGTCTTAATAGGGGATCAAATAGAAACTGTAATAAAATAATTATGCTTTGGAAGTATTTGATCCAAATGAGTTGGACTAATTCAATTTAATCCTATTGCACGGATGTTCTTAGATTGAGTTAGGTCTACACATGGCTGGAAATCCTGCATTGAGTTCATTCAATGACTTACTTTTTAAGTGTACAGGGTAAGTTTACTGTTATGGTAAAGAGTAACCATTCTTGAACTGGGTGTGAATCCTAGTCTTCAATCTTACCTGCAAGATGAGTAATACGAGGCCAATGACTAATGTGTTTCAGTTAAAAATGACAGAGTACATGCTCAGAAGCCTCATTCAGTGGGCCTTTGGTTGAGTAATCCAGTCATGTTTATATCATTGTGTGTGTGTGTGTTGTTACTCTTCTTAACTGCAGGTATTTGTATGGTAGGATGGTCTCGTCCCTATTTGGGCGGTGTGAGGCGGTCACTAATCCATCTGACCTTCTGGCTCATTTGCATGCGCCGCCCACCCCTGACTGAGAGATGCCATGACCTTTATTAGCTAATTAAGAAACATAACAGAAATAAACCTGACAGAGTAGGAATGGACACACAAACACACACACACTCAGCGGACAGAATGAGGATGGTGAGAAAAGGGAACAGACGAGAGGCAGAGGGGAGAAAAGACACGAGTACAGAGAGCAACTTGGCATTCATCAAATAGAGACAACTACAGCTACATCTCCGAATACAAAGATGTGCAGATCCCGTTTAATTTGTTCTGTTTCAGCGTGAAGTGTTACCTCACACACACTCTGCTAGCTGACTTCCAAGCATTATAGTATTAAAGAAGTAGTTTCTCTTAATCACAGACTGAGCTCCTTTAAATCCTTGTGTGCTGGAATAAGAGAAGTAAATCTCTCTGTATCTGCTGCCACTTAACTGTAGTCGGCCTCTTGTCCTCTCCTCACGCTCCCACTAAAGACTCATAATAAGCTGCTGGACCACCGCCCCAAGAGGGTGAAGAAGGAGTTGTGTGTGTGCCTGAGTGTCTTCACATTACAGACAGACAGCAGCAAAATAAACAAGAATGTGTGAATGCAATCACACACAGTGTGCAAACAAAGCACAAAAATGTCCTCACACAATTGCATTGCCACAAATACTTTAGCACCACACACTTGTGCACACAGTTGAATATAAACTGACAGAGGCACAAATTGGGGGTGTTATCTCCCACACCTACCCAGTGTTCATTGTGTGTTAATCTTAGCAGTAATCTGCAGAGTGGGCAGATTATCATCTGACAAGAACCATTTTGAGGTCTGGAGGATTACGCAATCAACTTCCCTCCTACAGTACATGGTGGGGCTGAAGTTACAATGGAAACGCACTCACATGTGCACACACACACACACACACACTGCTCACAATACTAGTTAGGGGGCAATATTTATTTTAAATAATGCTTCAAAATGCGATTGCGTAACATGCATAATGTTAATGCTACTTTCACCAAATGTTTTGCAGCACAGACTGAAAACTGTTTTGGGGGACTTTTCCAAACCATTCGACAAATTGAATGAGATAATCCGGAACCCACATTGTGAACCCACAGTGTGTTTCCATGACCCGTTTTGAGAAAAGAAGCGAGACAAAGGTCTTTGAGAGGTTGATTGAGAGAAACTGAGAAAACGTGAGTGGATGGATGAAAAAAAAAAAAAGACAGGCGACCTCTCTACACTGTGTCAGTTGGTCTCCGTCACCGTGACAGACTGCGACAGTTGGGAACCCCGATCAGAGGCCCACACGGGGGCTTCACGCACTGACAGACGGAGCCGAGGGCTGTCCTGTCCACAGCATGTCACAGGCTGCAGTGATCTACCCTCCGTCACCCACCCGGCGCTTTGCCTCACCTACATCAACACAGCGAGGGACTGTGCACACGATAAAGTCTGAAACACGAGAGGTTTGAGAAATCAGAAGCTGAGCTGTTAAAAATTGGTTCATTTGACTTTTTCTCCTCACTGCCAAGTAGGACACCTGCGATTTCTCATTCAAACATGAGGTCCGCAGTGAAATCAATGCAGGGGCGCGCAACAATTTGCCGTGTTACACGTTGTTGTCCAATATCACAGTGAGGAAGGGCTCATTCCGCTCTACTCCTGCAGGATTTTAAGCCTGCCAATGATATCGTCACACACTGAGTTACCATTTTATTAGTAACTCCTTTCTAAAGCAATCCAAGACAACAATTAGCCAGATGCTTCATTTCAATGCACAATATTTTATTGATCTCATGTAAAAAAGTCATTGTAATCACTTATAGACAAAAGTGTAAAGCTTTTATAAATGTGTTGCATCTGTGTATGACACCGTCACGGTCTCTGTGTGCTCATGTTTCTCTCCATGTCGGCCTTCACTGCCTTTCCCTTTGTTTGTATTGGCCACTCTGCTTATGTGTTGTTGCGGCTGAGGCTTGTGATTTTTATCCTCCCAACATTCCAGTAAATACTCAGACAAAACGAAACGCACTCTGAGGAGCCTCAGGCCAGGGCAATCAATCAGGGAGAAAACAGCACCGAGATCAGGCGGTTTCTGCTCCATAAAACCGCCTTTAGAACAACAGCAGCCATTCGGTGTCCGGGATGTTGAATTAATAATATCTTGTTTTCTCTTCTTGTATTTTTACTCCACACTCCCTATAAATCAGTATAACAAAATGCTATGGTGAGAGCTGTACACAGCACTTATGACGGTGCATCTCCTTTACTATAGAATTTACCCACTTGAGTGTTTCAGAAGAAAAGCTGGGAGCTGATAACAGGTGAGGAACAAGTAACTACTCCAAATTAAAAAAACAGAGCTTGAATTCTGAACCTCGGTTCTACAATGAGAGTCAGCAGAGCGTTTTCTGTACTTACAGGCTATAGAATCAGGATTAATGTTGTATAAATATTTGATGGTTCCCTAGCAGGGCCTTATATGGCTGAGAGAGTGCAGCATTAAGCTGGATGATCAAGGAGAACATCAAGGCATGTGCACACACACAATCACAAAGACACATGCACACAAAGGCGCACAGACTCGCCTATGCATGCAGTGCAATCAGGTATCGCCTACACAAGCTACACAATGCAGAGTTCCACGTAGAAACACACAAATGCACCACCGACGGCCCGTCTGTCTCCTTCTGCACTGCATCGGGTTTCACTTTTCTGTTTGTGCTTGGTCTACAGATGTTGATCATGTCTCGCTGAGCTTGCAGTGAAAAGACAGATTCTTTACATCTTTGGATCACTGCTCGTTTCAAACAGCAACTTGTTATGCTCTGAAAGAAACCTGCAGAGTCTGCTAACATTAGAAGGCGACTGAACAGTTTGATTAATGTACTAGGAAACAAAAAAATCCTTTTTTTTAAAGCTGTGCGGAAATTGCTGATAGAAATATTGTTAACAACGTTCTCAAATATCACAAAGTATTTATTCTAGTTAGGAGAGAGATTAGCTCTGAAAGAGAAACTGAGTAAAGTTGCTTTTGGCCGCCCACTCTACACCTCAAAAAGAAAGTGTCCAAATTTCTATCCGTCTAGCGTGTGAAATCTTACAGAGACCGACCCTGCTGAGAGCAGCGAGACAAAGAGTGTTTTTCTCCTTCAGAGACGTATGCAGATGGCAGCTGATGTATGATATTAACCTTTGCTATCCTAACTCTGTACTACACCCACTTTCACACACACACACACGGCATACTAATCATATTGATCCACCTTTAAAGAGACACGCTGGTTTTTCTTCCTCCTGGACTAAATCTCATATTTTATTTTTTTTACAAGATATATTATAGGTATATAATAACTACACAAATGCATTTGATAAATGTGCCAGTTCTCAAAAATATTCTTCAGTTAGGGTTACTTGTCACTGGCAACACTTTTTTTTTTAGACAATTGGCCTGTTCGGTGTCTACTTAATCGTAAGTTTTAGCAAAATGAAGAAAAAAAAAAAGCAGAGAGAAGATGAGAGAGGAGGAAAAGCATAAGAACAAATTGGCACAGAGGGATGGAAGTAAGATATCAAAAGACTGGATGGTGATGGATGGATGAAATAGTGTCAGGCGTGATGCGAGGTCAGAGTCTGTATCACTCTGCTTCTGAAACAACAACAACCAGCACAACAAGCACCCGGGAGCTCACCAATCTGGGCTTCTGCATTGTTCACTCTCTGCTGGAGGAACCCACTCTGTCTCACTCACACACACACACACACACACACAGTTCATATCTGGAGAGAGAGAATAGAGCGTGTTCCTTATTGTCCCCTTAGTGGTGATGTGGGGGTGTGTGTTAGGGCTTGATTGTTACTGGTTTACATAAGGGTATTAAACTCTCGCATAGCCCTATCTATCTGAGCCAGGCAGATATATTTGTGTTGTGGCTCCTTTATGCATTTGTTATTTCCAAAGAGGATTGGGATGCACCAGTGGAAGAGAGGATAGATAGCCTGCTGATATTACCCTCTTCCTCTCTCCCCCACTTCCTCCCTTTTCCTCTAAAAAAAACTAACTCTAGTGCATTTGTGAGTGTGTACAAGTGTGTGTGTGTGTGTGTGTGTGTGTGGAGGGGGGAATGGGGTGGGGGGTGTGGTTCCGCCAGAAACAAAAGAGGGTAATTAATTAAAGAGAAGTGGACTTTGGCGCCATTGTCCTGTTCAACAACTGTAACAGTGTTCAGCAAAACAGCATTCAGTGATATTATTTGTAATAATAGCCGTTGTTTCAATCTGAAATGAGGAATTTATTAGGTGAAGATTGTGTAGATGCATAATAGGCAGAATGAGGTTTGCCATCAGTTTATGTCGAAAGATAACAGTAGTAGTGCATGACTGCTAGGTATCAGTTCTGGTTTTTTATGCTACATGCGAGGAGGGACACCAGAGGAAAAGTTGTTGAATCTTGTTTCTTTGTGGCCGGCTTTCGAGTGTTATTTAATAATCTATATAGTCTATGCTCAGAAATAAATTGTGTTTTATTTAGAATGTTTGTGAACGCTGTGGCTGTGAAAGAAGCCCTCCATGGTCAGTAAATACCCTCCAGAGCGTATGCTTGTTAAACCACTTTGTCTTTTTTCCTGTCCAAACGTGTTAAATACATATATATATATACATACATATATATATATACATACATATATATATATACATACACATACATATATATATATATATATATATATATATACATACACATACATATATATATATATATATACATACACATATATATATATATATATATATACATACACATATATATATATATATATATATATGTATGTATATATATATACATACATATATATATATACATACATATATATATATACATACACATATATATATATATATATATATATATATATACATACACATACATATATATATATATATATATATACATACACATACATATATATATATATATATATATACATACACATACATATATATATATATATATATACATACACATATATATATATATATATATATACATACACATATATATATATATATATATATGTGTATGTATATATATTACATCGAAGCAACTTGTGGATCTGGGGGCTTTATTGCTTCTTTTAACCTCATTTGTTTTAGCTGAGTTATAAGGAATAAACAAACAAGAACTTTCACCAACAAATGCATCCCTGAGACACGTGTCTGAGGATCAGGCAGGAGAGGTTAAATCAAAGTGGAGTCAATAACTTCATCCCTCCCCCCAGGTCTGTGTGTGCTGAGAACGCCTGCTGCTGCTCTCTGACTCTGAAATGGGAGGACAGGAGTGGGTTCAACCTTCCCCCCGACACTGAGGGAGGGAAGAGTCGTGCTGCTAATACAGAGGGTGATCTAAGACTCTGGCACAGAAATATAGAGACATACATTAATCCACACACACACACACACCCACACACACACACACCCACACACACACACACACACAAGGAGAACGGCTTCCTCACTGTGTCTGAGAATGATAATGAGCTAAATTCTCTTTTCTCCCAACCTGAAGTCCAGTCATGGCCACAGCCCCGGCTAAATCAATATCATCATCCATAGTCTTTATTGTGAGATGAAACACGGCATAAATCAGCACAAAGCGTTTCACACATTCTTCTCATAGCGACCTCCAATTGCGCGCAGCATTCTCTTGGGCCGAGAACGTCGTCTTTTCAGTGCAGGAAGGTTCCCTCGTGTCTTCAGTCCCTGCAGCTCTGCATTATATCAGATGTTTGTTTAGTGGTGATCGTGCTCCGTCTGCAGCGCGTTTGTAAGGTGAACTAAGAGAGCGGTGCGGGTGGATATTTGTGAGGAATTAATTTTGCTCTACCTGCAGCCAATCGGTGGAGTGGGATGATGTTTAAGATGTTAAATCTTCATTTCAAAAGTGTGAGTTTAAGCAAGAAAGAAGTGTGTGTGTGTGTGTGTTTGTGTGAGTCCTTCTTCCAGATCTGCTCTCTTTTAGTGTGAGTGTGAGTAATGAGGTTTGGAGAAGAAAGCTTATCCAAATCCTCTCATCAGTCTTCAGTCCTTCAATACCCAATCAGCAGGCTAATTCAATACCCAATCCCAGGTCTAATAGCATCCAGTCGAGAGGAGAACCAATGAGAACTTGTCTAATGGGCCTTGGGGAATAACTAGCTGGACAAAAAGTTAGTGCAAAAAGGAGACCGAATTTATTCTTTGCAAGTAAAATAAAACGCAGTGTGTAACGATCTCAGCTGCCACTGAGACTGAAGCAGAGGAAAAATCTCTCATTAAACCGTTTCAGACGTTTTGGTCCGATCGAGCACGTCAAAAAATTGACTACAATGCGATGCCGCTAAAAAGAAATGAGATATTTTGGTCAATCTCCCCCAGTATCAGAGTTTAGCACTTGTTGTATTATAGAATCACAGCCTTGTTTCAGTGTTATACTGCGCACATCTCTATGACATTTAACATGCAAACACATCCACTTCTCCCTCACTCAGGTTTCCCTGCGGGGCCGTGGATGCTGGGTGCATAAGTGCATTGGGCTGAAGGAGTGTCCCAGCCATTGTAGTGCCGCAAATCCACCCTTCCTGACATGCACTGAATAAACTGTCACTGGCGTTATATAGTGTCTCCATAAAGCCAACCATCAAACAGTTACTACCTCCATCGCTTCAGTCCACTGCACCAACAACACAAACAAATCACACAGCGCTGCGTCCCGGTGTTTTCAGGTGAGTGTGCGTGTTTGCGTTTGTGTGTGTGTGATGTGCCGTAAAGTGGACTGCATACATGACTGTGTTTTTTGATATGATCATAAACCACATAACCTACTATATCCAGCTGGGATGCAATCCATATTGACCTCCCTTTCTCCATCTCTCTGGCTGTATTTTCTTTCCCGTGGTACATGTGCAGGTTCCTGTGATTGGTGATTGGTCATTAAAAGGATACTTTAACATTAACCACATATGAGGCTGATTTAAGTAGTAGTGACCACCTTGAAGACAGAACATATTTGAATGGGAAATTTACTTTCGGTGCAGAGGAAATCAATCTTTTAGCAAAGATTGGAGATTTGACTTTTGAGTTGACCCAAAATGAATTATTTTGACACTGTATTATTAGAGCAGGGATGGACGAATGAATGTGTAAATCATTTAAGTAAATCATAAATAAAACCTCACACGCTAATGATATAATCTACAGAAGTGTAAATATGTGGAGAGGACATTTCTTTTTAATCTTCTACATCATCTTTTATTGGAGGACAAAGGGAATCTCAGCCGTAGAATTGGCAATTGATTTGCAGGTTATTTCCTGCTTCCTGCGAGCTAATTGAAATAAAGTGGGACTGTAAACTCGGGCTCTGCAGCATTTATCAATATTGCAGCTGTACAGTAGAGAGAGCCTTGAGCCTACCTCTGAGACTTAAGCAGTCCCACAGAATATTTGTTTCATTGTTGGCCTCATCACCATGGCTATAGTAATTGTGTGTTTGTGCTACCTGCTGTATGAATGCTGTTTGAAGCTAAATAAAGAACAAAGTATGGCAGCAGTATGCGCAACTGTTATGCATGTGCCTCCCCCTCAGTGTAATATCACAAACATGAAAGTATTGGAATTATATCAAAGATTAGAAGTGGGTGCACCCCACAGAGGATAATTATGAGTATTTGACTACATATCTTATGAAGTTGCATCCATGTCTTTCTTGTCTCAAACATAACCTCACAGTCTTTTTACCCTCCAACACACACACACACACACACACACACACAGATTAGTGCATGACGCCTTTTTCCATCAATTTAATTATGGTAAACATACTACAGATAAAATATACAGTATCCAACGGTACACATCTGTCCAGGTGCACGTGCTGTAGGAAACGAGTCGTTGCTCATGTAGGGAAGGCAGCAGAAGAATGTGTGTTGACGTGTGTGCATGCGTGAATGTGCAAGCTGCATTTTATTTACTTATAATCTTCCAGCTGTTGTCAGCAGCTGGATTTGTATACAGATTAAACTGGTGAGTGTATGGAATCACATGTAGTGCACACCCTGAGATAATTTACTGGAGGAACAAAACCTTCTCTGGCAACAAGTTTTAGAC
>NC_084905.1:7500-80000 GCF_949316345.1 Pungitius pungitius | reverse complement strand
GCCTCACTGGCAACAGTTCATACTACGCTGCCCAAACACAATAACATTCAAGATCATGGTTTAAAATATGAAAGAATAAAATATCTGTGAAGGTGCACCGGCAATTCATTACTCCTCTCCCTGTCTCTTGTCACCCCCTCGTTTCCTCTTTGCCGAACTCTGCACCTCCTTCTCTTCCTGTAAATTAGTGATTTATCAGCCTTAATTGCTGGCAGTGGTTCATGTGGTCATGTGACCACAACATGACAGCGTGTGATAAATATACCCTGAAAAAATGAAACCTCTGCTTTGCAAACAGAAACACGCATTTCTTGCATCGCATGTGCAGAACGAGAGAGGATGCTGACAAGAATAGGATAGGTCTAATAAAGGTATCGCTTTAAAAGCCTCAGCCAAGAGCTTTTCTTTTTCTTTTCGTAATAAAATACATTTATCAAAGTGAGGCAGAGGGCAAAGGGGAAAAATGTACAATCCATATTGATAGACTAAGGAAATCCATTGTTACGTTTCACAACGGTCCCCACTAAACACTGAATGGGCACACACACACACACACAGCTTACAGTAGAATCTATCACTGTTTCCCGTGTGGTTTCCCCCCCCCAGCGTTGATCAGCAGCGTGCTGACTGAAGGGCTCAGTTCCTGCATCTTATTGTTACTTGGAGTCAGTTCCCAACGACTGACCTTTTTATTCACCGCACATTGTTAAAATAATGTATGAGGTGTCTCAGCCAAAGCCACTTTGTTGTGTTGTGTCTTACACAAGATACGAGTGCACGTGTGTGTCTCTGTGTCTTTGTTCGTGTGCGTGCAGCTTACATGGATTTGAAGAAAAAAATACTTTGGAAATACTTCAAAACATTACAACAATGGTTTGTGTGTGTGTGTGTGTGTGTGCGTGTGTGTGTGTAGTAACATGCAACTGATTGCGAGGTACATTTTAGTATAATTTTGCAGGTTCTGACTGATGACAGCGGTTCTCATCATCAGTGGTGCTCTGTATGTTCTGCAGACATCCACTGGTGTTCCTGCTTTGAAGTAAAATGCTTTGCTTTTGCTGCTGTCATGTGACAAATGCTTTTTCTAGATGTAAAGTCACCTCAGACTTTGTAGGTTCAAAATTGTTAAACAGAATATTGTGCAGGCAACATAATGTAAATATAGACACAAAAAGGGAATACTTCCTATTCATGATCTCGCTGCACACACAAACCATATTTGGGAAAGGGGTTTTAGCTCAGACACAAACGTTTTTTTCCGCCCACAAAATAAACTTTAAAATTGCAATCCATTGATGAGCTGCTTACTCTCAAACCTGAACAATGTTTAGTTCCCGTAGTGTTTTACGTTGTGATCTGACAGCATTTTGCTGGCCCACTAATCTCTATTTCTGATGAAACACTGAATCCTGGAGACAGAAAGAGAGACACAGACAGAGAGGAGGGACGGAGGCAGACAGTAGATAGAGGAGCATGGAGCCATCATTCTGACCACCTGACACATGTTCAACATTTGACCTCTACAGGAGTCTACGAATAATGGGACGAGATGATTTCACAGGCAAACAACAGAAGCATCTATTGAGAAGTGTGCTTGACCTCGGCATATTGAATATTTTTGCGTGTTTGCATATATAAATGCTGTTGTATTAACAGGTAAAGAGGGCAGGGGGTTTGGAGGGGACGGCAGACCTCTGCACCTTCCCTTCCTACTCCTTATTTATTTGTCTGTATTAGTTAGCTCCTTCTGAGCACTTAAAATTAATGTCATCCAGCAGAAAATAGAGGCTGAAAGCTCAAATTCAGCACTTTCCCAGCCGCCTGGTTATTTATCAAGCTAACAAGGAGAAGATGCATCCCGTTTGAGCCGGGCCCAGGAAATATGTGCCATTAAAGTCCAGAGCTCGTGTTTGAGAGCTGGGGAATAAAAGTGAGGGTGTCAGGGGGAAGGGATGGACGGCATCGCAATATGGATGCAGAGAGACCACCGGACCCATTTATATAAGGGACAATAGATTCACTTCAGTGGAAGCGTGAGAAGCGAGAGGAAACACACAATAGGTATTCTGCATGTGCTGCATGTGGGTATACGAAGTAGCGGATTCGCTCATGGCTATAAAAGACGGCCCTTTAGGGGATACAGAAGACATAGTTTGGAGCTCTGAATAAATCATGTGCTGCCAGAGCAAGCTTAGCTGAGATTTTCTCCTTAGGAGCTGGGTGTTGAAACACGTCCCGAGGACTGTTAGCATTGTGCCGTGTTAACATCTGCGTAGCATCAGGAGCTAACGCCGGCGTGTTGGAATTCAATTAGGCACCGAGTGCAGCGCTAAGCAGCTAGCATTGGGCAGTCACCGCAGGGAAGAGAGAGGAGGGCACGGTAACGCGAGGGGAGCGAGGAAGGGGGTGTGCGTGAGTGTGTGAGGGGGAAGGAGGCTGCGGGGGGAGAGGAAGGCCCTGGTGATACAGGGGAATACATTTCATCACACTAACCTCCGGCTGATCACAAGTTCCTCCCTCAATCACACTGTGAACACACAGTCACGACCAGAGGCTCTCTCACACACACTCATACATACACACAGTGGGAGCAGCTTTACAACTAATTATAATTGAATAAAACAACACAATCCAGGCTTAAACAACTGAAAAATCAGAGAGAAAGTTGTATATTAACATAAGTTGAAAAGAGGAGCGTGCTGTTGTAAGATGTTTGGCTCGAGGGTGCAGTTTTCTCAACTATTGTCTTGTCTGTTGTAAGAAAAAGTAAAAACACATATAACACTTCTAAAAACAATCCAAACCTAAACAGTCGTTTTGTGTTATTTCTAATCCACAAATCAAATCTACTTTTTGGACCAGGCCTAATAAAGAGCATTCATCTTGTTCATATCCTCCTTGTCACTTGGATTTTGTGGATTGAGGGATGACTTCTGTAGGGAGTAACGAGTCTCGCCCCGAGCAGCAGTTATTTATATCCTGCACTGACTGGATGGGGAAGTGTGTCATGGAGCAAATCCTTGTTGCTGCAGATCACAAAATAACCCAACGCAGCCGCAGTGTTTTTTAAATGAATATTCAATGTTTTAATTAATGGGGGGTGGCAGTTTATTTTTTATTGTGGAATTTGGCTTCAATTTCAGAAATAATGACATACGGTTTTGTTGTCTATTTTGTTTTCAGTATTTCAGTACTTTAGTGTATTAAGTGAGGAGTTGAAAACGATAATAAGCATTATCATCAGTCATCTGCATGGACAGTATTTATATATTTCAAGAATAGTCTTATTTTTCATGTATAGTTTTTTAGCTTTGAAAGCATCCAACATGCAAAAGGACTGTGTGAAAGTGTTTCCATTCACAGCACCTGAATATGCTCTCTCTCTCTCTCTCTCTCCCCCTCTCTCTTTTCCTTCGTCTTACACACCTCGGTGTGTCTGTGTGCATCTGTCCCTCCTCTGCCGTGCACTAAAACCTGACCCGCCTGCTGTCAGCCACAGAGGCACCTTGCGTCCCTGTGTGGCCGACTCACCCCATCACCGCGAGGGGGTGGACGAGTAGAAGCAGGTGGTGGAGGGATGATGGGGGGTATTGGGGTATTGGGAGAGAGAGAGAGAGAGAGAGAGGGGATGTGCAGGGGTAAGGATCATGGAGGCGTGGTGGGTGGTTGGGGGCTCTGAAGAAGCCTCTAATGTGCCCTCTCAACCCCCCTGCCTGTGACCTCAGAGCTCCTGATAGCCAGAAAGTGCTGAAGCACGCAGGTGTCTCACACACATGCGAGCGCACACACACGTGCTCCAGTTCAGAAACACACATTATATAGATGCAGGTGTACCTTTGCAAACTGCATTCTGCCATTTTTTTTACTCTTTATTATCATCGCATCACTCCTCGCTGTATTAGAGCGTCACAACCACGCATTCTCGGGTCTATATACAATTGGTCAGCAGTATAAAAAATGGACAGTGATGGAGTGCATAGCAAAGGCAACACAAGCATGCGCTTCACAATGCTGAGCGCATGAGGAAAGTCGAGTATACTGTCTACTGCACAGTAAAATTAGCTGATGCTGAGGCTGAAGTTTCCTCTGTCCACCCTCTCGACTGTTCTGTGTAAAACCTGAGGTGTCCAGAGAGTGTCCTGTGTGTGTGTGTGTGTGTGTGTGTGTGTGTGTGTAGGGGGGGGTTAGGGTTAGAGAGTTGTATTACAGTGGTGATGAGTCACTTGGCTGCAAGGCTGATACTTCAGCAGCACCCTGCATTGACCAGGCCTTTAAATAAAGCCTTCGATCATCCAGCAGCAGAGAAGGTCACCGCCTGCCTCTGGTTACCCTGCCTGTCTGTCTGCATCCACGGCCGGGAGCCCTCCTGCCAACCCTCGCTCCCTTCCTCCATTCCCTCGCTCCCTTCCTCTATTCCCTCGCTCCCTTCCTCTATTCCCTCGCTCCCTTCCTCTATTCCCTCGCTCCCTTCCTCCATTCTCTCACCCTGGCGTGAATGTTTGCATGCAATTCCAGGTGCTGTCCTGTCCTCAGTCCCTTCACTCCATCCCTAACTTTGCCTTGACTCCTTACATCCATCCATCCTCCTCCAGCTATTTTCTAACCGCCAACGCTAGATACAACAAACTCGCCTTCGCTTTCCTTCCCTCTCTGCGTCTTCCACCCTCGGCTTTCGCACCATCCGTCCATCTGCGTGTCAGCCAGAAATACAAAATGATGTGCAACGTTTGTCTCTGGAGAGAGAGCTCAGAAAGGGAAAGAGGTCAAAGGGTCAAGGCAAAAGTTTTGACCTAATCCCATGAGCACTTCCAATGTCGCTCTCCTGTCAATCAAACAGCACTGTCAGGGCCCTAAAGCAGGAGAAACGCATAACCTCGCAAATAACAAAGGTTGGAGTGTTTAGAGAGCTAAATAAGAAGTAAGAAAAAGATGTAATAATGAAACCGTCCCCGGTGTCTACTGTCCCAAATCAGTGGTTCCTTATAAAAAGAAATCAATAATAAAGGAGTGAGTTTAATTTCACCCAGAGGAAAGATGCAGAAATCTCACTTTATGTTTGAGGCATTATACTTACTTTGGTCAAATCTATACTAATATTGAAAATATTGAGATGTCATTGAGCAAATATGTAAGACTCCTGTTTGAGGGGTTTTCTTTTGAATGAAAGGAAAGGAAATTAATTACTATTTATATTTCTACGTCACCGACAAATTTCAAACAATCAGATAATTTCAAACAACAAAATCAAAGATATGCAACATTTTGAGTATTTCAAATGTTCTTCTCAGATGCATTTTAGTTGTTTTTGTTTTTTAGGTGTTGAATCAAATATAAAGATGAATCCAATACATCTCCAACGTCCAAGTTCATTCTCACAACCTCATTGTAGTGGAACATTGTGATATAAGCTTAGTCTGAACATTATGTGCTGTATTTTGATGAATATATTGAAGAAATTTAGATCATCATAGTACATCTTTGGTACTTTATTTAATCTTTTCATGTGTATTTAATTTGAAATAGGTTTGAAATATTTTAACAATGTAAATGTTATATATTAATTTGTGTTAGATCAAGAACAAGTTACCTGATACTCCAGGATAGTGGGACGGAAGAGTCACAGCTCTTTATCACAGATGGAGGAATTTTCTCGACGTCCTGTCAAAAAAAGAAACAGAAATGTGTTAAAAAACAGGAAACTAAAAGAACATTTGTTTTAGATAAACAGGTTGTTTGTTACAAAATAGTAAAATAATTACAAAGAGAGAAAAGATAAATCTGCATTTACCGCAGACCAGGGTTCTATATTCTTTGTAATATCTTTGTTTAGTCTTGTTACAAAATCCAAAAAATGACACATTAAAGCTGATTTCATTCACTGAAAAACAAATCTAACAATTCAGAACAATCATTTATGAAATTGTAAATAAAATCTGTCAAATATTTCAACAGACGCACACACACACACACACACACATACTGCAGTAATTCAAAAGCAAAAACAATACACATAAAAAGTATCTAATATAAGTTGTAAGATTACTTTACAGCAATGCTTTTTTTAAACACTGTAAATACATAAGAACCCCTTAGTTTAAGTATTGTAACATTGTAACGAGCAGGTGCGTCTGACAGCAAGGATTGTGACATAAAGATAACCTGCTTTAATAAACAACCAATCATCCTGAAAAACCTTTCGCTGCCTTTTGGTAGAACGAAATGAGGCAAAGGCGCAACAAAGTATATTAATGCCCCCGCCCTCCCTATCCATCTTTATCCAACAATGAGGGCCATTCATTTCTCTGTAACCCGAGTCACACTGAGGCCAAAGGGACCCTGACCCAGTCAGCTATACAAGAGCTTGCAGCACAGACAAGTCTACCGTCACCTGGCGAATGCTCCCACACATCAACATGGACACACAAGACTCTCACATGCACACATATAGATGAGAATGTACATTTGCAGCCACATATGAATCAATCTGCACATAATCACACTCAAAGACGAACAGTGTTTAATAAACACACCACACACAGAGAAACATTCAAGAACACACACAGACACACACCCATTGGCATGTTCATGTACTCACACACACCCGCTGGGACACGCGTGTCTACTGTGTGCACTCTTGCTAACTCAAACAAGCACGCACACACTCTGCTCTGATCCAGGGGAAGCACAGAGCTGCTATATGGCAGCAGCGTGTGGGGTCAAGGCCTTTCCCAGGTACAAATGAAAGGGAGAGCAGAGACTTTGCAAGAGATGAACAACACAATGGGTCACCTTGCCTGGCTAAGAGATCAATGTCTGTTTGACTGGCTGAGAGAGAGACAAAGAGAGAGGGAGAGACATAAAGAAAGAGAGAGAGAGAGAGAGACAAAGAGAGAGAGAGAGAGAGAGACAAAGAGAGAGAGAGAGAGAGAGAGAGAGAGAGAGAGAGTCTAACTGCAGCAGAGGGGTAAATCAACTCTCTCGCCTCATTGAGATGCAGGTAAAACACACAGGGGTCGGGCTTGGCTCCAGCTCCACAACACAAACACGTGCAGACTTAAACACGCACACATAGACATGCACACATTCAGAGTCGCATAACTACACCACTCCAGTGGCTCTGTGCCCTGCATCAACACTCAGCTATGTTTATGCGTGAGTCAGAATACTGTGATCACATGTAATTAAATCATAATTAGCTTTCATCTATTGCCCTTTAGTGATGCATTCTGAGGAGAGCTCCTCATACAAGTATATGCAAATAGTGTTTTAATTCTACTGCAACAGACACAAGACACATTACATGTATGCACATTCCTTCACAGCGGAGCATTTACAGTAATCTCAATTCAACACAGGACTATAGGATTGGATTCAGCTAATCACATAAACTCTTCTCCGCCCATGCTTCCATTTGCTGGAAAAAGAATCACCGCGTAAAGCCAACCAGATACATACAGAGGCAGAAGCACCAACCTTGATTCTTACAACATGCACAGCACGACAGGAGGGGAGAAGTTAAATTATTAGGGTTTCAGATAAATGACACATAACTCAGGACGCCAAGCAAGACAGAGAGAGACGGGGGGCGAGAGAGAGAGAGAGAGAGAGAGAGAGAGAGAGAGAGAGAGAAGCTTTGGCTTTGCGAGACTAGATGATGGACGGACCACAGAGGAACATAAATGCAACTGATTTAAATCAATTTAAATGTAAATGTTTATCGCATGGCGTGATGCAGATGCGGATTGAGTGGAAGAGATTGAAATTGTTTCCTCTTTTGAATGCGAATTTCTTTTTTTTACCCTTTAGGGGGGCTTGTCATGGGGAAGGGAGCACTTACTGGGAAGAAAAGAAATGAGACACGAGGCTCCAATTGTTACGAAATCATTTTTAGTAACACAAAACGTATAGTTTTTGATTCAATGATAGTCATGAAATGATAACATATTGGATTGAACATATTGGTAGTACAGACACCTAAAGCTCTTTTTAGGTGGTGTTTTACGAAATAAACGTTTTTACTGCTCCAGTGAATGTGAGAAAACAAAAACCTCCTATTTTAACAGTGATGAGCCAAAATGGAGGAGCTATTTGTGCACTCAATTAGTTACACTACTACAGTAAAGAAAAAGAACACAATGCATAATGCGAGTTTTTCTGAGCCAAGTGGGACTATTTGTTTGACTTTATTTAGATATACTTTTGATTGACATAAGCTGCAGGATTCACTATGTCACACTACAATGATTCATTCCTGTAGATATAATGCACTCAGCACATAACACCCTTCCTCCACTACGTCAAATAAAGAACATGCTGGCTGGTTATTGAGCACTGTCACAAATAGAAGCTTAAAGTGTGCACATCCTTTGTACTATGCATTTTGAGGCATTAAAACAACACACTTGATGATGATTCGAATGTCAATACTGATAAATTTCAAAGTGATTTCCCATAGTTGACCTGAAAGAGAAAGTCCAATATTGTGACAGCAAAAAAACTACATTATCTTTAATAACCTAATCATTGGACAGACTGCAAATGATCACAGTGCAGAAGTCAATATGCTGGGGCCAGAGAATAGAATTACAGTCCACACTGATAAGATGAATAATGTGGTGTGTCTGTATTATATATGTACTCACTTTTTCAAGCTAAACAGATGAAAGAGAAAAAAGGTTGAGAAATGTGTTGGCAGCGCTGACATTGTTTCCTGTGCTTTGTGTCCTGTTCAACACAGGAAGCGCATCAGTGCTACGGAATCCTGCAGCCCCTTGGTGTGCTTAGAAGTCAGAACACACACACACACACACACACACACCATATCTGGAGTACAAAGCGTCCCACTCAATTTCCACCCGTTCAATGATCAGCACTTTTCCACTTTACAATTCTTACATATTGAGTAATGGAGCACACGCTGGAGAGCTACGAACCATTACATAAAGTAGACGCCCTGTCCGTCACATAACATTCGAGGTAAGAAAGTCCCGGGTAAAAGCCAGAGACTCCACGGAAAAGTCAGCTGACCCTCTCTGCCTCCCAGAAGAGAGGTGCCGTGGAAGAAGAATAGCATTTCCAGTTGTAGGTTATAACACAAATGTAATTAAATAGCACACTATATTGACCTAATCAGATAGGAAAGCCATAAATTAGTGGACACATGCTCACTAAAAGGCCCTCTTCTCTCAGCTAGGACGCATCTCTGATCGTTTATCATCTGAAAGGAGCAGGAAGGCAGCCAGTATCTCTCTCCCCCTCCTCTCTCTCTCCCTCTCCCTCATGCTCTAACGCTGTCTCTCACTCACTTTTAATCACAGAGAAAATCATTCCTCAAGGCATGAGCGGATGATGCTCCCCTATCCTGTGCCTCCCTGGGATTTCAAGGGACCTATTTGCAGGCCAGGTGACTGTGTGTGTGTGAGGGGGGGGGGGGGGGCAAGGTGAGACACAGACCATATACAGAGCTTTTACAGTCTTTGTGTTCAACTCTACGTTGTGACACACCATCATTGTGGTGCATTTGAAAGTTTTTTTACGACCTACACAGACAGTATTTTATCCAAAAGAAGTCTCTCTATATTTACATTTACAGAACAAGCACCCAGACTTGCAAAGGAAACGATAACAACCCTCCCACACACGCGCGCACGCACGCACGCACACACACACACACACACACACACTCTCACAGACACACGGACATGGTGTCAGTCTAACCCGGAACGCGGAGCTTTTATCTCAACCTGAGCTACTTTTAGGAAATTCTGCTACAAACCCCAATTACTCCAAGTGCCTCTGCGACTTTTAGCCTTTTTATTTTATAAGTATTTCTTGTGTCAGAGTTAAATAACGTATTTATACTAACGCGAAAGTGTTGGATTGCCGAAATACTTTGACGTGCCATAACCGATGCAGCATCGAGAAGCGCTGATCACATATTAGTCCAACCAGAAATAAGATCATTGTAATTGTATCGCCGCAGTGTTTTTAAGTTTAGAAAGTTTATTTCCATGGCGTCAGAATTCCTATTTTCAAACGTACATTTTAATGCAAAATCGTGCAGACAATCGTCTCTGGTCAATTTTAAATGAAACTCTGCCGAAAATATATACTACAAGTAGACCGGGAAAAGTGCGCGTTTACCCTCATAATCATTAACTCAGTCTTATCTAGGACAGCTGCAACCAGAATATAATAGGCCCTGGGGCTAAAGTGAATTTATATTATAAATACTTAACATTGAAGAGTGGTTTTCTTCACGTTTTTTTGTAAAATTGAACGTTTTTTGTTCGCCTTTGATTGCGCAACAAGTACAGAGAATGGCGTATTATTTCTCCAGAAGTAAAACAAGAAAAATGAATTACTTTGACATATTTCACCGTGTGCTGTTCAGTGGGGAAAAAGAAGCAAAACGCCCACAGTGAAAGAATTAAAGGAGTTCAAAGAGCTTTGAACGCGCTTTGTGCGCAACATCTGCATCGCGATCGAGTCCAAACCAAATGTGTTAACAGATGTTTACGTTATCTAAATGATAGTGACAAAAATGTGTAACTTTTACTGTGTATATGTCAGTTTAGATTGAGAGCAGTCCATGGGGGTTGACAGTGTGAGGTGTCTCAGTAACAAACTAACAAACAAAAAATATATTTGCTTTCCATTCACGAAGGTTTATTTATGAAAAGTGTGTTTATTAGATTCCATTTTTAAAAGCGAGCACGATATCTGCCAGTTCATCGTACTGTTTAGGAACCATCACACAAGACTTGTATCTTATTCTACAGCAGCGGGAGAACTTGTCATTTCCACTTTCACACAGTTGACAGTTTATTAACCGAATAACACCCACAGGGTTCTCGGTAAACCTAATTACGTTCCTTATGAAAGGACAACATGTTAACAACGATTTGCAGACAGAACAGATCATTTGTTCTTTTTCACATTTATTTCAAGAAAATGCGTCGTAATCTGCTTCTGTCCCGTTTCATCTTCAGCCCCACTTGTTGATCGCAATAATGTATTTGCATTTGCCATGAAAATATATATTTTATAAACTAAATAATCAGATGTTTCTCACCTTGACAGAACGTTATCTGTGAGCACTTAAATTGCTGAGCATAAAGTTGCCTTTTTCCCATGATGTAATTTCCCTCGCAGGGCTCCGAAGGGCAGCCTGTAAAACGATGAAGGGTCGACTCGCGTGGAACTTTTTATGAAAGCAACGTGATGGATGAATGCACCTGTTCACACGTCTTACAGATAAATCCCAAAAGGTAATGCAACTGAACGACTCACGGTAGAATACACTCATCATACATGCGTTCACAAACACAAGGAAAGAAAGAAAAGGAAAATAAGAGAACTGTCCGTACATGAGCAGCACGCGGCTTCACGCCTCTTGCAGCCTGACAGCCAGCTGCTGTCACCGAGTTTGGATGGTTTTTAACATGACAAATGGGTTGGATGAAAATTTGATCATTCATGTCAAACATGAAAATAAAATACATTTCCATAATAATGAAGCTGCTGTTTGGGACTGTTGAATTTCATAAAAGTAATTGGGACAGAAAAGTGTGATGTCATTTTATGTGGTTTTTCAGATCAAACTCCACGACTTGGAAAGAAATACTTTAAATATTAGTGGAAATTGAATTATTGTAAAGTAGTTAAACGGGGATAAATGTGTAGCCCGATATCCTTTAAGAGTGATAAAACAAATCAAACAAGCTTCTCACCCCGAAACAAAATGCTATTAAAATAGAGAAAGGTGCACACCCCTGTTGTTCTTCACTATCGCAGCTTTATCAAAATAACTCTCAACGCTCAAACTATTTTTTAGCCGCGTGCAAATTTAAAGTTTTTTTTTTCTTTCTCCAGTTTCTTTTCCGAGGTTCGGTTATTAAAACTTTTCAGCGCCGAGACTCACATGAAAAACTCCGGGGATGAGGGGTTGTTGTCGCTGCTCGATCCTCCGTTTTCTCTGAAGCCGGTGCTGATCAGCTTCTCGTATTTCTCCTTGTAGGCGTCCCTCTCCCTGGCCAGCCGGGAGATCTCCTGCTTGAGGTGGTCCACCTGCTGAATGAGCTGCGTCTTCTCTCCCTCCAAGACGTGCCGCTGCTGGACCCGCTTGTACCGGCAGGACTGGGCATAGCCTCTGTTCTTTAGCGTCCTCCTCTTCTGTTTCAGGCGGATCACCTCTTCTTTACTGACCCCCCGCAGCTGCCGGTTCAATTCCCGCACCGACATCGTCACCAGCTGCTCGTCCGAGAACCGGTCTTCCAAGCGCAGGTGCTGGTGGCTCCCCCCCACGCCGCCGCTGGACTGGGACCCGGAGGAGGAATGGTGTGCCCCTGAGTGGTGGTGGTGGTGATGGTGGTGGTGGTGGTGGGGATTCCCGTTCTGGGCTGCGGCTGCAGCGATGACCGCGGATACCACGGCGGCCGCTGATCCCATCTCCTCCCCGGCCATGGTGCCTCCTGGCCCCGCTGCGCCGCCGAACTGCTGCCCCCTGGCATAGCCATCGAAGGTCTGGAGCTGGTGACTGTTGCTGATCAGCGCCTCTACGGCGTCCTCCGGGCTAAAGCCCAGAGCCTCGGGGTTCAACTGCTGTTGGTACCCGGTCATCCAGTAGAAATCCTCCAAGTGCGCCTTTTGCTCGCTCCCTGATCCCGGACTGGGCGCCGAGAAGCTTGGCGAGGGGGGAACCGAGCTGCAAGGCGTGCTCATCGGGGTGGAAGATAGGGATCCCCCGGCGACCAGGCGGCTGCACTGGCTGATGCTGCGATCGGGCTCCACCGGCTCCTTTTTCACTTCAAACTTCATCAGATCGAAGTCATTAACATATTCCATGGCCAGGGGACTGGTGGGCAGGTCGGAGTTGCTCATTGCCAGCTCTGATGCCATCCTCTTGCTGCTGACAGTCCTCCAAAGGGGGTGAGGAGCACCTGTCAAAGTGGGCTGTTGAGACACGCACTGAGCCAGCTTGATTTCTTTATTTATTTTCTTCAAAACCGGAGAAAAAGTGGATTTTCACGCACTAATTGCGCAGCGCAGGTTCTGGTTTTGTGAGTCGATAAGTTTTTTTCCTTCAGTCTGTGTTGCACAGACGCATTGGAGCAGCGCTGTTTCCTCCCTCTCTCCCAGCGTGCGGGTGTCTGAGCGCCGCTGTCTGTGTTTCTACCATTTAACACTTCATGGCTCCTTTTAGGATTAGTGCGCCAAATTGAGGAGGCTCACGCACGTGTCCCGGGCAAACAGTTGCTTTGTGGAGAGAAAAAGCCTCCACCCTAGGATTGATAGTTTTCTCCCCCCCCCCCCTAATGCTGATATCAGTCAGCCGACGAGTTAAAAAGCATTGCTTATTTTTATAGGCGCCCTGACGTCAGGACTGAAATATGAAATCGTCCGAGACTCAGCCAATGAGGAGCTCGGCCTGGGGACGCAATTAGCATAATAGTATAGAAACCAAAGTTTGCCGAACTGTCCAAGCACATTGCCTTGTGCCATATGCCGCTAAATATTCATTCGTTTGTCACTTTGCATGGAGAAGAACAAAAGCCAGTAAAGTGAAACAGGTGTGGATGATTGACAAAATATGCCCGATGGTAAATATACAGATGAATATTTATTTTATAGGAAATCGTTAAGTTTAATGTACATTCAATCTTCAGACATCATCATATTAATCTCATTACAATATAATTTAGTTTGAATTAATAATCATATATTTCTTAACAATTGTTTTTTTCTGAATTGTCTGTTTAATCTAACTCTAACTCAGTGCGATGATTTGGCAGTACAATGCTCATGTCATCTCATATAGGAATATTTAAAATGAAAGGAGTTAAACTCGAGTTTAAACCACACCTGTTTCACTCTTCTCAAAATGTAAGGAATTACATGGATCCTAATACATCTCAGCGGGATCCACTGAGCTACAGGTTAATACTATGTTGCACATAAAATTGACAGAAAAACAGTCGATATTCCACATATAATCACATAAATTAATACAGAAAAAGGGAGTGTGTGGGGAAGATGGACGTGGTCAAACTGAGCACGGCACGGGTCTGGATGAATTACAACCCAATGTCGCCACCTTTCGGTACTAAATCATATTTCATGTTGCTTTTATCAGGGCTGTGTGCATGTGTCCATTGTGAAAAATGTTTTTTTGGTGAATGAAAAAATATTTTTTTTTTTTTTTTTTTTTTAAATCACTCATTCTCGTAGTGTCTCCTTTGGCTTGCTCTCAGATGTACTTCTTGATTTGAAGCTTATATGAAAGGAGAACCTTTCACTTGCTTAAGTCTTTATAACCAAAGGAGCATTTGTGTTCCAAACAAACAAACAACAAATTCCCTTTCCTTTCAAAAAATCCTTCATAAAAAACGTTTCACTAAAGAATAGATTATTTTTTTTCAAGTCCTTGTCAACACAAACTCCCCTTTTATAATGGAATACTGTGGTGACAACACCTCCATCTGATTCCTTCTGGAGTCTACAGTTTCAAAACCCATGTAATGATCACAGTCTTTCTCCTGGAGCACATTCCTCAGGAGTGGTGGCACATGAGCAAAAAACAATAAGGACGACTATACACAGAGGACTAGAGAGTAAATAAGAGAACTCTCCCTGGAACATGTCACACGGGGAAGCTTCAGAAAACTACAAAGCCGCCAGCAGATAATCCAACTCCCCGGTGCCACAATGCAAGTAAATATTCTCTTGGTCCCTGTGACTGTTCATGGGGACTTAACGTTAAACAGGAAGGATAAACATCGTGTTTTATTCATTAGAACACACAACAGAGGCCCCTCTGACGCTTTTGAATACATATTAAACATATGAGGGGTCCCATCTAATGCTACTACACCGAGCTGCTGTTGTAGTGTAAATTCAGGATGGTCGTAAGACATTGGCTACAGGAAGATGTTTTTCATACAGCAGCTAATGGTTTTCATACAGTTATGTTTTTTTTACAGATGTATATGATTTTTAACCCATCATGGCGTTTAGTAACAGGAAATTCATGTAATTATTGAGCAAGGTAAACACACGAGAGTAAACAAAAATCATCTTGTAAAAATGGCAAAATGACCTAAAATGTATTGCACTCTGTCCAATGGTCTTGACACACAAATCATAGGTGCATTTTATGTAGTTCATGAGGCCCCACATCTCCAGATTTGAAGCAGCAGTGGACAGTAGCTGCTGTGTGAGCTGCAGGTTTGCCAGATCTCTTAAACTAGGATTTTATTGGCCTGGGTGCCTCAAGGGTTAACAAGTCCAGAGCCAATGCATCAGGAGTCTTACTGAACGCCAATAGTCCCGTATGCACCCCATGCTTTCTCCTTTTGGAGTTACATGCATGTCATTCCCACAAAGTTTACTACGGTCTTTATTTTATTTAGGATGATTTCTTTACCTACACTTGTTGTGCTTTTCTCAGGCATACACTATAATACAATATTTTACAGCCGGTCGAGCACCACTTACACAGCATTACTTCAGGAATGGGACCTTTGTGAATTTCATTATGACTTATCTAAATGTATGGAAATATCTGCCAGACAACAAAAACAACAGTCTCGGACAATTTCCTTCTCCAAATAGATTAAATCAGGATACATGTTTTGGGTTCATTAAATAGCTTCATTAAACTAAACAGTAAAGCAATCTTCACTTACTATAACAATGACATCTACACCAATATATCAACCTAATAATGTTAAATACGTGCAAGACAAATTTTTGCAACAATATGTAAACCCACCTCCCTCCAGTCACAGATTTGTGAATGAAAACTTTTTGAATGCCGCTAACGCTCTGGCCTTACGTGTACAAACCAGTTCTGTTTTAATAGTCCGGCCTCTGCATGTGGAGCCCAGCTACAATACGTCTTAATGAGACACTGCCTGACCTTTCACAGTTCACCCCAAGAGAACACTGATGCATCATGGTTGAAGAATAGCCAACAATCCTGTTTCCCGTGATTTACTGTTACAGTGACTTTACTAATTGTTACATCTATTAAAACCATCCTCCTTACAGTAGGACTTATGTGTCACGTTGCAGTAGAGTTCTTTTTTATCTTCAGCATGCTAACCTTTTGTTTGCCTCCAGGGTTCCCTGAAGATGTGAACTTACTGGGAATGTGCACGACTTGTTGTTTGTTACCCACCTTAGTAAAATATATCTTTTGCTTACAGGTATAGAAGCAGAAGGGGTTTGTGAGGTTTGCAAAACAAATAACAAGCAGCAATACAATTTATTTAGGAAGAATATGGCAACTTGTACAGCAAAATATGATATTATGCAGCATTAAATATAATCACAAAGAAAAGACGGCAGGATTGAGAGCGTTGAGAAAAAAACCCTAATTAAAGCTCACTTTATGTATCTGCAAGATACGCATTTTATAAACTCACTCACACAATTCCAAATCTTAAGTGTGCCAAAAATAGCAAAAGACATTACCATATTCAAGAGACAGTAACTTAAATAAAATGACAGAAACTAAACTAAAGGATTTCTGCGTGACGAAGATTATGCCTTATAATCATTCATTACATTCCCAATGGGAGGTAGGCTTCATATTCATTCTCAATCCCGGTTTAATGCCATATATTAAACTCTGGTGGCATCCCAAATGGGGGACAACCAGACAAGTGGGCTCAGTGGGCTCATCTGAGGCACATTTAATTAGCAGCAGAGAAAATGAAATGTTTCGTGGGGTCTTAACTAACTGTTGTATCTTTTGTAATAGAATGAGGGGAAGTGAGAAGCTATTACAAGGAGGAGCATGAAGAACGGCCCTCTCTCCTCTGCCAGTGTTTTATAAGGGGGAATAAAAAAATGTATATTAAGGTAATAAGCTCCCACATCCCAGAAACAAAGTGCCGTATTTGCAAAGTGCTACGTTTGAGAGAACAGGCTTACCCTCTCTCTCTCTGCCACTAACTCACTGTTCGGTTCTCCAATCCTGTGCTAATCTGACTTTTATAACCTCTTTGATTCATTTACTTGCTCAGCAAGCAGGTAACAGATCTGAGTTTGAATGGTTTGGACTTGAAAAATCAGCTCCATGGTTAATGAAGGAGAAAAGGGCCCTCAACAAGTTACAGTGCACCTGTATGTGTACACTCACAGACAGATTGAGGATCAGAGTAAGAACATAGGTTTACCAGTAATGTTTTTGTAAAAAGTGGCAGTGATGTCCACCACCGTCAATCAGCCTTAAAGCCTCAAAATGGAAACACAAATGCTGTGTAAAATTCACATTCAAATGAATGGATGCGCTTGATAAGAAATCCAAGTTGAGACGCTCTCTCTTTCTCTCTGTGCCTGCCAGAAGGATGCCTCTACCCGGTAATTGGCCACAAAGAGCAGACTTGCATGTGTCAAACTCTGCTCTTCACATCTGGTTATTGTCCCTCACAGCAGGCGGACATCACAGGCATCGTCTGGACCGGATTCATCTGCTTTCTGTCTCTGTGCAACACGGGATGCACTGCTATTATACTTCATAAACCAGCAGAACTGCATGTGTCGTTTGAAAAATGAGCTATCTAGCGTGAACTGTTGCCATGAAGAAACATGTCGGCGGAGTTAATGATTTTCAAGGGCTTGAAAATACACAAATACGTGAAATTGGAAAGAAAGACCAAATATAAGTTTGAGGAGGTGTTACATTCATGAATGTAATAATGTTCACACACAAATATCATGTGAATCATATGGAACGTGAGCTCGTCTTCTATCATTAGACACACGCTGCTACACCCAGCATGTGGAGGAAGTAAACTCGCCTATGGTTCCTGGATCATTTTAGCTTTTAATTGATAATAACTAATATTATCTATTCTTAGGTATGTGCATGGGTCTGCAGGCCTGACTTTCGGTAAACACACGGCATGATGACTCATGTTGCCGTTGAAGGTTGTGAGTTGTTATTGATGCGGTCAGTGTATGCAGTCTGTGCTGTGTGCTGTCTGCAACTGTTCGCTGTTATTAATGTCCACAGTGGGAACTCTGTGGCGTTATTAATGCGACTCATATACATAAAGAGTTCCCCATTAGTCAGAATTGAGGCGTGTCACACCGACAGGAGGTGAACTCTTCCTCTTTATCCTCCTTCACCTACTCCAAAATATCATTAGCTGCATCCATGTGATAATATAAAACCATGTATACACATAAATCAAGCCAGATTTCTAATTTACTATCCAGGGCTAAAACACCTTTAGTGATCCGGTAACTCAGAAGTTAATGTAAAACAAACAAACCAGCTTGAAGGTAAAAGCAACTCATTGAGCAATCATTTTGTCAATTGACAAATCAATCAACGGTTTTTAAAGTGGGCAATTTGGTGTTTTTCAACCTGCATCCTATTTTCCACTGTTTTTGATGGGTGCAGTATTGAGGGATGAAGCTTCATTCGGAAGCCTCTATACGGGCTGCAATGTAATCATGTTGCTGTGCAATGTGCATCCATTAAAAGTTATTTTTTGCCACTGACTAGCTGAGTGCTTCATAAATTGACCCTACAGTAAAATGAATTGAAAGATAAAGCAATTGGTAAAAACTTTTTTCCCCTCTTTTTTAATGTTGTCACACACTTTGAATAAGATTTGCATCCATCAGTGCTGGACCCCTCTTAAAACCGTTTTCCCCATTACTCACTTAATGACAAAACACAAAAAAAATTCTGAAGTTCCCCTCAGTGAAATCACAAAGTAATAATCATAATAGCAATTTGTAAATTACACAATAGCTGCATAGTTCATATACTCGACCATCAAACTGAGAACACGATGATTAAAAGCTTCTCTGGTTCCCTTCCTCTTGTACACACACACAAACAAGGATCTTGTGCATGTTTTTCCAGAGGATTCAAGAGGACACAGCTGAGTGAAAGTCAGGCCAGACAAAAGTGAGGTATTGCCACATTGCGGATACAACACTGCTTCTCCCTCCTCTGAAGGCATCCCACACACGCTTTCATCCCTTTGGAGACACTAAGAGATTCAGCAAAGCACAAATGAGAATATAAACACCTCTGCATGCAGTGTGCTTTAAGATTATTGCAGATGAATGTAAACATTAATTCTAACCTCCCCTTGATAATCCCCTAATCTGTTCCTCAGAAATGGAAGAATAATTTGCCTATCGCTCTTAGTAAGCAGAGGAGCGTGTGAGGGGGCAAGCAAATTAAAGACACATCTCTCTGAGTTATTCAGCACTCTGTCAGAAAGCAAGACACAGAGACAATACAGCCCACAGGGCACCACGGCCTCACACAATAATCCTTTATATCTCCGCTAGATTAATGCCAGGAGACAAATGCTCTTCCACTGGGATGCTCACTTCTCCGCGGGGAGAGCGAGGGAGGAGAATGGAGCGAAAAAGGTTGATTGTTGCTGGCCCGAGGGATGAGCGAAGCATGGCGATGGGCAGGCTTCACGTGATGGGTGGGCTTTTGATTATGGCAACATTGAGTGTGGATATTAGATGCTTATCAGATGTGGTTTTGAGGGAGAGACGGGAAGAGCGAGGGAGCCGGGGGAGGCCCGGGATAAGCGTTAATCTGGATGCTAAATGGACGGTTTGACATGTTGTGTCTGTGCATATAGCCCAGTGAGACACGGGCACTCCTCATCTCCTCTCTGCACACTTCAAGTTTTACAAGCACTCACAATTTGCACCTCAGGATGTTGGTAGGGACGTACTAGAGCATTTGGAGAGTGACATATAAATATGTTTGTGTTTCTAACTAAAAGAAAGAGTCCTGAGAACGACACATCATGTTTCGGGGAAAAGGAGGCTATGACAGCAAGAAGGAGTAAGATGAAGAAGTGGGGAAAGTATCTTGAAGCTTTTCCTAAAAACGCACAAACAGACTTAGTAAGAGTTAGTCATGGTTCTTTGCGCACTCACAGTAGATTTGGATGCTTACACTGGAGCAGAGACACCCTTCCTGTTGCTTATCCGCTTCCTGAGCCTCAATTTGTATTGAAATCCCTCACAGGCAATTATCCATATGCGAATGGTGTACTTCCTCTGAGCTTATATAAGTTTCTTTCTTGGTAAGCCGCACCATTTTCATTTTAAAACTCTGATTACAATTTCAGAGTTTATTGCGAAGAGAAAAACGGCAAAAATGGGTGCTCATAGTTAGCACAGAGCATAAATATCCAGCAGGACCTCTTGCTGGCTGTGTAATTTGAAAGATTGAATAATCTTTCCCTGACGTGATGTAGGAAAATCCCTTTGCAGGAGAGAAAGATGTGGGCAGAAGTTGGCATCTACGTGGTCAAGAAGTCATTTTGTTGAGTAAAGTGTTGGCTGGAAGGAGGAAGCCCTCGTTGCCTCCTCACCCCGCCTCTCCCCCGTCAGGAGTGTCATATATCTGGGGGATATCTGACGGCGAGGGAGATCGTAGCCCAATTACGGGCTGATAACTAATCAATAGGCCACTTATTCCTACAGCAGGAAGTAAAGGAATGGGCCCCTGGGACACGTAGTTCAGATTACTCTCCTCTCAACATGGAACCACCCTAATGATGAGACAAAAGTGGAGAGAGGCAGGAAGATGGAGGATACCGCAGAAAAGGGAGGGTGAAGCTACAGTGAGTAAATGACTCATGAAATGACAAAGTCCATCTTCAAAGGGCAGTTTGTTGAACTAAGAAGCCGATGTAGTGAAAACAATCTTGATCTGTACGAGTTTACTGGCCACTAACCCTAACCAAAATGACCATCACCAACAAAGGTAACAGCAATTTACTGTGAAATGGAAATGAACATTTTCTGTTTTAATTGGAAACACCTATACATAGTCACTATGAAATATGATCTCAAAAGGATCAAACCTCTCCTTAGATCAACGATTAATGGAAATAGCAGGAAAATCAGTATGATTCAATCCCACACTACCCTGAAGCTAAAAGGAGACTTACACTAGCGTGGGTTGGGTTTTAAACATACAAGATGTCAAACCTTTTACTACAATAACCTCTGTAGATGCCCTTTTATTCAATACGTACAAACATCACCCCTTCGTCTCTGCTGCTTGTATTATTTACCCTGCGACCCATCAAACAAGTTGGACGGATACAAACAAATGGAAAACAAAACGCACGTAGGACGGCGCCAATAAAAATGTGTCATTGGACAAAATTAGGGATAATACTTCTGATCCTTCCACTACATTTTATATGACTAGCTAACTATATTTCCAGTGTTGTGCCTGAACGTGTTCATTGAACGATAGTTCATGAACTCATTCATATTTTGGGCAAACGTGAACTGAACGTACTGTATTAATGATGAACGTCACTGTGAACTCGTTCATTCTGGTGACTGAACGGCTCGTTCTTTCAGGCTATCATCGATTAAATAGGGTGCCAGATTTCTATAGAAAACACACCGTAAACGCGCCAACACCAGCCTCCAGTGTCGCACCGCGCATGCATCAAAAAAAGAAATGCATGGAGGCGACAGCTGCGTGTAGCAAAGAGACGGCGTATAATAATTTAAATAATTTTAAAAATGTAAAATGAAGTTACTGACAAGGTCGGTGAGGATGGGAGGAATCTGACCTTTCTTTGCAACCATTTGCACCTTAATGATAACTGTCGTGTTTTTATTCCTTATTTAAAAAAGACCATTCAAGCAGCAAGTGTTTGAGAATGTACTGTAGGGGTGAACGCTGCAGCTGCTGCTGGTGTGGAGTGAATGGACAGCAACAATCCCCTCAATGCTAATGTGAACCCTGGTTGGATAAGGATTCAAAAGTGGATATGAAGATCAAATCTGATGCATAGCTTCAGTGTTAAAACTGAAGCTGACAAATAATTACTGTCTGTGGTTCTGGGCTGTGGCAATAATTTTGAAAAAACTATGAACTGAACTAAATTTTAAAATTTGTGAACTGAACTTTGAATTAGTTCATGTAGAGAGTGAACTTTTCCAACACTGTATATTTAACTCATTATTCAGCACTCATACTTACTATTCTATACTTTCCCTTGAGGACACTGTCCTCCAGGCAATCCTTGTGGGGAGAATGTCCCAATTTACCTTTCAATGTTGTTAGAATTTAAAGTATTTTCTTCTTAGCGGGGATGAACAGTCCGCTCTGTTTTCTGCCTCTACAGAGAGTCGGGGTAGTTAGCGGGCATGCTTGCTGCAAGACTTGCTCCTGGTATCTGTGTCAAAACGAACAGCCCCCTTGATGCTTGAAGGGTCCTCTTTCCATGGAACACAGAAACTATTCGTTCTCATTAATGTTGACAGGCCATTCGTTTTGTCGCTCCTCTTTCACTGTCGTCCTCATGAAGAAATATGGCAGCAGTCTCTGCCCCTGTCCCCCACACCTTGTGCCCTTAGCAGACAACCTGCCCAGAGTTAGGCCCCCCCTTACCTCCCCGGGCTCCTCATTCAAGGACCTTGTCACTCCGCCTTGATATCATGCATCATCACAGTTTCTGGTGCCGTTTAGGCACATTTGACCAATGGGCAGCGGGTCTTTGTCTTATAATATTTACGCTATATCTTTTTTTATTTTTATTTTACAGGCTGTAGGGAAGAAACGGAAACAATGCGCATGGCTGTGTCAAGCTTCTTCTTCAGTAGCACTGTCTAATCGGTGGAAGTTTTTTTCCATCTCCATGATCAGGTCTATCCTCAAGCTGCTGATTTATCCTCCGCTCTCCCAAGATCAGTACAAAGCTACTATACTATACAGTCTTAAACACAACATTTTTCTACTAGACAATACAGACGAACCACAAAATAGTCCTAAATGACATAACTGATTGAACGCAAGTAGTAGTTTTGGAGCAAATGAGATGAGAGCAAGTGAGAGTGTGAGTCTCTCCTCGGCACAACTTCCTCCAACAATCAGTTGCATTTGGCATCGTTGGCCAGATCCAAAGTTTTCCATTAGAAGAACAATGCCACCCTCCCTCCAAATCGATTGGTACTACGTCTCATCCCTTTGATGCCATCTCTAATCCATTCTGGGCTCTTTTGCGAGATGGAGAAGGAGAGGCAGAGGGGGAGGTATATGGCAAGGAGCATTGAGAGAGAGGGAGAAAGCCTAAATACTGGCTGAGCAGCCGTGTACTCCGAGGAATTTGTGTTGGGTCTTTTTTTTTCTCTCTCTCTCTCCCTCTACAGCGATGGGGCTGTGTTGTTAAGCTCTTTAGTCCGCGTGGCTAATGAAATAGGGTTGGCAGGATTACACAGGGCTAAAGCACTGTGCCTGGTGAGCCTTGGAGAAACCGCTGTAGCTCCGCCAAGTGAAAGGGAGGCCAAGGAGAAGGGGGTGTGTTGAATGGAAAAAGGCCGTGGACAGGGTTTTGGGGGAAGAAAGATGGCAGATGATGGGAGATGGTTAATTGTTGAAAGGAAACCACCTATTAGTACACGGCCAGTATAACAACTCATCCTGGATAGTATTTTAGACGTTTGTGGCAATGATCAAGAGGTAGTTTGAGTCTTTTGAACCCTGTGCACCCTGAAGCTTTTTAGCATTGCCAAATGCTGGTGAAGAGAGAAAAGAGAGAGAAGTAGAAGATAGCTCACACTGGGCTTCTAATAGCCATAAAAGCAGCAGAAGGTTTTTAACTAGTCGTAAAATCAGTGGCAGGAACAGGGGGATATTAATTAGATTAGCGCATTCATGGTCCCGTGATCTCCTCTTCTGCTCCCATGATCATTCCTGAGAGATTGAATTACATCAGTTCATCGTGTGATTGGCTGGAAAGCATTGCCTGAGTTATTCTGAAAAAAAGAAAAACATTTTGAACATATATGTGCAGCGAGTTAAAATGTCCGTGAAACTTCTTAGAAGTTTTGAATAATTTTAAGATTTGCCACCACTAGGCCATTTGTAAAGCACTTCTAAAAAAGCGGCATTTATTAAAAAGGGCATATATAATAGGCTACGTTCTTTTATTTTGTTATATTTCGAAATAATAGCGTTAACCTTGCAAGCCCTGACCCTAAAACAAGAAATACAATCACTAACCCAAAATTATTCAAGAACACCTTCCACAGACATAAATGCAAATTTCTGGTACCTGTATTATAGTTTACTGAGAGTTTTACTTTCAAACACTATTTCCAAATAGCCTTGTCAGAAATTATATAAAACTCCCAAAACATTGAAGTAAAAATATTCAAATTGGACATTGATCAATAATGCATAAAGGTATATGTATAAGTGAGCTCCATCTGCCAGATGAATGGAGATCCCTCTCACCAG
This sequence comes from Pungitius pungitius, assembly GCF_949316345.1. Taxonomy (NCBI): domain Eukaryota; kingdom Metazoa; phylum Chordata; class Actinopteri; order Perciformes; family Gasterosteidae; genus Pungitius; species Pungitius pungitius. The sequence goes on along the minus strand of NC_084905.1, from coordinate 55,729 downwards.
TAAAGGGCTGCTGACCCCTCCCACCGCCAGAACAACACTGCTGTTTTAGGCAAAATTAAATAAATCTTTGTGAAACATTGATGATAAAAATGTGGATTTATGTCTAAAATATATATACGTATATAAATACGTGTAGACCATGGAAAGTTCATAAAGAAAAATTTTATGCTGTTGTCATCATAACAAATTTACAAAATGTTGTGCTACATATTTGTAAATCCTTCAATAACGCAACTACGCAAAACCAGGGGTTTCATTAGAAGACATCAGTCTCCCATTCATTTGAATGTGAGTGGCCAATATTACCTGCCTTACTCACCGCCCCACAGAATCAACATTTAGAGAAACGCTGCAATCGCCACTCATGTGACTGTCAATCCGGAGCTGAACAACCTTGTAATGAGTGCAAAGAATACTTGAATTGTTGTCGATAAGTCGATGTCATTGTTAACTGCTACGCTGCCACACAAGCATCTTCTCTGTGCTTTGGCTTTTTTTAAATATGCCTCTTGTGATTCCCCCTGCCTTGTGGAAGTGCAAATCTTAATGGCTGTGGTGCTCCTGTAAGGAATCAATCAAGTTTAACCCTTTGTTTGTGGCAGCGAGTCATCTCTCTCTGCCCCTTCATTCTTTCCCTCCCTTTTTGTCTCCCCTCCTCTTGTCACATTGCAGGAATAAATCTGTTTCCAAACATAATGGAGCCCACCAGGGGGAGGGGCTTCAGTTTAGCATGCCACTCTCTGATTGGCTGCCCGGCTTGTTGTCGTATATGATGATAAATCTGGCCCAGGTGTCACCTCCTCGGCAGCAGGTGAGGATTGATGGGATGCAGGAGGACTATCCATCATCCCGGACAGGTGGCACGCTATCGGAATTTGGGAAATCTGTTACCAATCAGGGTCCCGCAGTGCTCGGCGGGCTCCGCAACGCAGTTTGGGAGGCGTTACTGGAAATCAATGGCAAGCACTCAAGGTCAATGTACTGTTAGAAAACTCCGTAAGCTCTGACGGATAGATCCCTCCACCCCTTCTCCGCCTCTCTCTCCCTTTCTCATGGGTGAATCCCATCCCATCCTCCCCCACTTCGGCCCCTCTGTTAAAGGAGAGGTAGTTTTCAGTTGTATGTCGTAGTGGCTGTCTGGAGTCATTTGCGACGTAGCCCTTCTCTAGGTGGAGCCAGTGAGGGCCAATCTGGGGCCGAGGCTGGGACTGGAGTTGGGGCCGGGAGTATCGGAGATCTAATAAAAGCCAGGGCGCCTGCCTGGCTCCTTATTCTTATAGATTACCTGTAAGTCACCTTGTCCCTGCTACTGTAAGGGTTGGGAGTTAAGCTGCATAAAGGCAGACATTCACCCTCAGCTCCTCGGCCAGCTGAAAGTCAATTCAAACTGCAGATCGGAGGAGGGAGAAACTTTGTTGGAAGTCTCCTGCAAGCCTGTGATTCAGCATCCAGTCAAACTACGGTGTCAATTGCAACCGTAAAAAAACATTTTCTTTTGCTGCTCTTTTATCTGTCTTAAAATCAGCGATTGGCCCATAAGGATGGAGTCCATCCCTTGCGTGTCAAACAGATACTGTAAAGCACGTGTGGCTAGCAAAACATTTGCTATAAGCACTGTTAACACTGTTGGCTTTGGGCCGCCGGCTCGCTGTCGACGCTTTGAGAGAGAAAATCCAAATGCCACTTCTTACAATGTTTTAAACCACTGTATTTTTACAGTATGAATAACAAATACTTTGGAAGCAGGAAAATCAAACCGCTTTATTATCATTATGAAATATAAGTACAATTTCTGTCTCGAACATGTTGATTTTTATCTGTCTATCACCTTTCACCCTATAAAAATAATGGTTCCATTCTTGTACATGAAGATTCTAGCTATATTTTTATCTAGGTTCTCAAGAACTCTTATATTCCCCAAACTAAATTTGATTTGTGAAATAAGAAAGTTCCTTTACGGTAATTTGCAAAAATGCACCCGTCCTCGCCCCCAGACACACAGGGGCCACGTTTCTCTGCACGCTGACCTCATTACCTGTCCGCAGGTCAGCTGCAGGGAAGGTCGAAGACCTGACTAAGTCGGTTTCTGTTCCAGCACACTTTAAGCTCATATCGTCTCCTCTGGCCCTTTACCTTTCATGCTCATTCTTCTTTCAACATTCAACTGTACAATACTTTATTTCATATATCTGCCTCGTCTAAGTCCACCTAACCGTCGTCGCTATTTGACTTCGCATTTGCCACCCTGCCCCACTATCCCAAGGTGACCCTGCCTCCCAATCCCCACTATCGGTCAGGCTCGGGCCCCTATTAATCCTACTTCATTTGTCCTGCCTCTTCCCTCCTCTTTCGGAGGAATTTATGACAGTACCTTAAATGCTAATGGAGTCTAATCTGTGGAGAGGTTCGCTCTTTTCTAAAGACTCCTATCACTCTTTGTGCCACATGCATACAATGAGTCCACACATACAGGGACAGAGCCGGAGTGGCATTAAGAGAAAGTTCCATCAGTGAATAGACAGTGCATGTCCATTCAAATGTATTTCCACTCAGAAAATCGTGTCCTCTTTGTGGAAAATTGAAAATAATGAAAGAATAATGTTCAAAGTTTCAAAAGATCAACCTCAGTCAAAGTTCAATGCCCTGGGGTAAGAGTCACTGCAGTGAACTGGAGAGATTCATTTTGGGCCGGGTTAATTCACTTGGACTGAGTGTGCGTCTGTCTGGCTCCCTGTCTGTCACTCGCACAATTAATGTGGAAACTCCTCGAGAATGTTTAGCCTCACTCAAGGATAAAACCTGCAAAAAATAAGTGCTTTCTGACCAAATTGTGTGTTTATAAGGGAGAGGATGAAAATGACAATTTTCTGCCTCACTAGTTTATTCAATGCAGGGGTAAAATAATGCACATTTTAAATGGATGTAATTACTAGTTATCACTGGCAGTTACTCCAAGTCACTTTGTGCTGGGGTAGAGTGAAGGGACCAGTGATTTCTCTTCAACACTGGAAGCCATATAGCAAACACACAATGGTCCAGTGAGGGCAACAATTGTGACACTTCAATTCAGCACACATATCCTCTCCTTGAGACCAGAGCGAAAAAACAGAGGGAACGATGATATTTGTACAGAGGGACTGTAAATATTCTACTTTGGACTGCGCATGAGACATAAAACACTTTCGCGATCGTGCAAACGGAGTACAAACGCATTTTCACACGCACCACCAGAGACCGCAGGATGTGATCTCAATTTAATTATGAGTTAATTAGTGAAGCAGTCTTTACTGCACATCTATATAATGTCCTAATCTGTTCTAATCCAAATGGATTCACAATGAAGTGCTGTCTGCCTCCAAAGACCCCACTTCTGTTAGGTGATATCAGGTAATGGAGAGAGTGCTGTGCATAAACACACCTCATCATTACAGCCCTATTATACAGCATTAATGCAGTACTATGTAAAAAAATAAATAGTTTTTTTCTTTATCAAATCAAGAAAGACAACACTAAATTCTAACTAGATTCTGTCACCGACATTTATTAACACGTTTGCTACTTATTTTATGATAAATACTAGTATGAACTGTGGCTTGCACAGAATGGCACATGCTAAACAATATTGCATATTTAGACATTTAGGGGGGATTCCACAGACAAATTGGCCTTAATAATCAACTTGGTTTAATTGCATCCGTAATATCAATGGAGAAACATCATTTGAGAATGCACTGAGGCGTGTGTGTGGGTTAGTGTACGTGTGAGTGTTATTGTGTGTGTGTGTGTGTGCGCGAGTGCACGTCCATGCACATGTTAATTCTGTGCTGGTCACTGGAGTAAGCTACGCTAGAGAAGGCAAAGCTGTGATTGCGTTGAGCGCTGTGCTGCGACCGACAGACTTAATACCAGCCCCACTGAGATCAGCTATTAAGATTAACAAGGCCAACTTAGTTTAATTCCTGGGCAGAATTACGCTCAGACCTGGCCTACATTTACTTTCATGGAAATTTCATTAAAAGACTAATTTTGGCCAAGCTTTGGGTTCTCTTGCTATTTCTGAAGGCAGAACATTGCCATTTGCATGATTGCATTATTTATGAGACGCATTGTGACATAAAGCAGTTTAGGAAAAGACACACCTTTTATTTCAACCCCCTTTTTATTTATATTTGATAGGAAGGAGCGGGCGTATGATCCCGTATGATGTGCAAGCCATATCTATTACCAACCTCGTCTGCAGTGCTCTCTTTGTGGTCTTAACCCCTATTTGAAAATGCCTCTGTGCGGTACAATTGTTGGTTCATTTATCTGAAGCAGGTCATTGACTGATCCGGCGGTTCAGTGAAGCAACCAGGATAACGATAGCTGCTGAGACGTCACATAGTCATGCCGTAATATGGCTGGTCACCCTACAGTTAAAGCGCAGCTTGACAGTGAGCTATTGTCTGAGGCCGATTGTGGCTACCCATAAGGCAGTTCTATTCTCATAATCACCACACATAATGGATGATGTGGGTCACTGTGGAGGTGGGGTATTTTTCATGCTCACTTTTAGCCAGCCAGCCTTTTTTTTTTTTATAGAAACTCTTGAGCGCGTTGGAACATCGCTGAATCTCACAGTGCGTTCCTTCCTGTTAACCTTGGTGTGTTTACCTCGATACGTCCGGGGGGAGGTCACCCTGCCGGCTGTTTGGAGGGTAGAAACAACAGGGGTTAGCAAGTTAAGGGTTGATGTAACACATTTTACAGGACTGTTTTCTTAATGGTCAACGGTGATTAAATTGATTCTCCAAATTTAATTTAAAAGAGAAATAAGTCACCATTTTTTTTTAAGTCTCGTTTCTGCTGAGACGACTGTGGTGCATGCTTGAGGCAAAAAACCCTTGTTGTATATTCATACATGTTTCCATATTAAGCAGAGCATCTATAACTGCGTATTGAATGCAAAGCACAATAAACCATATGGCGTTTTTATTTGTTTTCTTGTGCAGGTTTACAGCGACAAATAAAAGTAAATGTATAGGAGTTTTATGACACAAAGGAATTATTCAAGACTTTTCACCGCACCCTGACTGGGGACAGTAAATGTGACAATCAACAGCCGGAAATGCAGCCGTACAACACATCCTTGGGGCACCACATCTACCCATTTCTATTGTAAGGCATACGCATATGGCTCATGGTGCACAGTGGTTCCCAACAATGCTCAAATTCATTTAATTGTTGTCCTCAGACCAAGAGAAACAGCCCTATTCACGGAGAAACATATGCATCTATCAGTGTCTTTTGCTTATGTGCATTACACACGGAACAACTGTAGCCTCCATTGCCTCCTGCTCCTTAAATCCACACAGTAACACTGTCAGGGGCTTTTGTGCACGTGTTTACAGTGCTGTGTGGCCAGTGATCATCAAGTAGCCTCTTTCTCCCCCCAGCTCCGTCTCAACCGCCTTAAACTTTAATAGCGGACAGTTAAATATTAATAACTGATATCAGCGGGGGCTGCTTTTCTGTTTTAGCACCAGAACAACATTCGCCTGCTTGAGCTCCATTACTGCTGCGCTGGTCCCGTGAACACATACACACACACTCATATATCGCCTACACACATGTACATGCTGCCCTTTCAGCACAGGGAGACATACACACACAAAAAGACATTTTACAGAAGCACTACAGTTGTTACTTCTATAAGCTTTCAAATGGATTATTAATTACACACAAAAGTATTAAGGTAGAAGTAAGGCAAATACCTTTAGCTATGATAGCGGAAATGTGGACAGATGGTGAAGACACATAATGCTGTGAATGTTTGGTCTTTTCCTGAATCGGAAATCAAATATAGAAGTAAGACCTGCGCCTTTTTCCGAGGCAGAAGGTCCCGTCTCTGCCAAACAAGAGAACCTATTATTAACACCAAAATACATACATATTTAAATATCGATAACATTTCAACAGTCAATAGCTCCCTTTGAGGATTCTTTGACAAAATACGCTGATTGTGTTTTTAGATGTTAGTCTCAAGCTTTCGGGCGTTCTGTCACGTCCCATCTTCACCTCTAACATTCAGGTGCACCGGTTTGTCAACACAGATGTCTCAGTGCGTCTCTGGACATCTTTACCTAAACATGCAGAGTCTCAACAGGTCAGCAGACATCACATACACTCCTGGCGCCTGGAGGTTCACAGGTCCGAGTACAGCCCAACAAGCTCTGCAGAAACACAACCTTTTTCGCCTCAAGGCTTTACATAAACAGGTCACACGTCGATCACAATTACCTTAATTAAAACAGAAACTAAAGCTCAGCATTCGCACGAGCGGCAGACAATGCAGCAGAGTAGTAGTCAACAGAGGTTTAAATCAAAATTTCAGCTTCATGCCCAAACTTGTTCAGCAAAAACAAAATTAGATAACAAACAACTTGACTTGAGTCCTGCCTCTATGGGTACATTACCTCATGAAGTGCTTTCTTACATTACACTTTCACTGTTCATTTTTATCCAAAGCGACTTACGATACGTGTACGCGTACACACCTGGGACAATGTGTGGTCTATTTTTATGAGAACACAGGAACTAAATGTTTGGGAACATGTTGTTTGAGAATGATATGTCGCAAAATAAAAATGGAAATGCAACTGATTCTCAGTGAAAGACATATCCTATTTGCATTTTATCTCAGGAAACTAGTCAGTTTAGAAGAGGGGGTGTCAGCACTTTTGTCTCATTCTTTGCGATCTTCCTTTCTCCATTTCTCCCCGTCTCTCTCACCCACTCACCTTATGTTGTGCTTTGCATTTCCCAGATGAATCGGACGGGTTAAGGAGTGAAGTGAGCATATACACGGTAATCCTCTATTTGCTTGATGAACATATTTGTTTACTCCAGGGTGCTCACTCTTAGAGGCAATTACATCCGCCTATCTCAACCTCTAATTACAGGGTTTGTAATACAATCAATGTCTTCAAAGTCAAGAGCACCCAAACACCTTTCTTTGAGCTTTCTTCCTGCTAATAATATACTGTATTTATGCACATGTTTTTTAATTATTTATTTTCTAACTCTACAAACAAAATTAACAAAATTTCCGTTCAAAGCCAACCTCCCAAATGCTCTCTCTCCCACCTTGCCGTGTGCTTTGAATGTCTCATTTAACTGTTCATCCCGTGAAACTCTGTTGACTAGCAGCTGCTGTGAGGAAGCTCGGGCTTGCGGCTTGTAAACCCGTTCTCATCCAGAGGTCATTGTGGAGGAGAGCTCAATGGGCCGGCACCGGCCCCTACTGTGCTGCCAAGACAAGAGCAGGAGCGCTGCTAATCTGAGAATTGGAGGGATTAGGCTGCACTGTTATTGTCTGTTTGATGAGGGATTAAATTTGGTTAATCCAGACCTTCATATGGGATTCCTCTTTTAAGATAGCGGCGCAGTTCCATCGCACAGCTTAACCCAGTCTTCCTCACTCACTCACTCTCTGTCTCTCGCCCTTCTTTCTCATACCAATCAATATGTATTTTGCTCCCTCACTACTTCCCCATGTGCATTTCTGTATCTATATCTACACTCCCTATTTTTCTGTGATTGTAATCACTTCTGATAAACTCTGAAATGAATTATCTAATTATTTTAAATGATCCTATTTAATTATACCATTAAACACAATATGTAACTTTTGTGAACAAAATGAGTACATTTGAAAATAATATCTGTTTTATGTGTGAATCAAACAGAAATGTATCATGTTTTAGTACGTTTGCAATAAAGAACACCATAAGAAAATATTTTACAGATTCATTTTGAACACAGGTATATCTTGAAAAAATAAATCCTTACTGAGACCCTTACATTGATCAAACATCCTTAGCCCAACTAGTTATTTATTTTAAAATATTTTTTATTCACATAAAAAGGTCACAGGCGCTAGTATTTTAGAGTAAGTTACATAAAACCCTCTCAAGAGATGAAAACAATATCTAATTATTGCAACTCACTCCTGAGTTTTCCGCCAATGAGAAGAACAGGAAATTAGATTTTTTAAAACAATATATTAATATTGAAATTACCAACAGGCATATTCAGCTTCAATACAAGGTAAACTATTTTTCTTCACATCATTTCTCAGGTATAAAATATTGAGAGAATTTATCTTGTTCATAACAGATTGATACATGTGAATTGTTTTTCTATGTTTCTTTAGGTATAGCTGCTTCCAGGAGAGCACATAAAAGCACAATAACATTATTCAAACTGAAATTTTGCTGTATCATCACTGTCCCCACTTTCATTCTACGTTTCATTCAGTCAATACAAAAAGAAAGTGTTTTTTACATAGTTTGGCACTTGCCAATAAAAAGGCGCAATCATAAAAGTATATGATCTAATTGATTCGTAGTGAAAATATATCCCGAAATTTTATCTGTCCGAGTAAACCCTGCAGAGGAAACAGATGTAGATATATTTCTTAATCTTCCAAAATATGCTTACTAGTGACAGGCAAATAAAGCCACATATGTACGTTTAAACAGTTAATAAAACAAAGCCTGTTTAACAATCCGAGCATGTGGGAGAACAGGAGATGGAGATGGGTGAAAGTCAGTATATCATCCATTTATATCTGCACAGCAGCTTGTAAAATCTAGAGCATTGTCTGTCCCCCTCGTGCACCAACATCTCCCTCCTCCTCCTCCTCCTCCTCCTCTTGCGCTCTCTCAGCCACACCATTTAGAACAGTTGGCATCATTAATGAGAGGGATTGCCTCTAAATTGGCAACAATGAAAAGACAAATTATGAGTGGCAGTGCTAGAAAGTAAGAGAGGGCGGGTGGGAGAAATTAGAGTATTTTAATAATTTAGCCCCCCGTGGTTTGGGATGACAGGAATGTTATTCTGAAGGAAGGCCCCGCTGCTAAAGAAATGAAAGGTTGTAATGAAACTCAAGCGTGTGTTTGTGGGTGGGCGGCGTGCGTAAATTGTGTTGCTCTTCCTCAGCGGCTCGGTACATTTCATTTGGCAAGTATTTTCCCACTTAGCAATCAGGCTGGATACAGAGAAGGCTGCAGTGACGTGAGCCCGGTGTGTTCTTCTTTTGGTCGTAAACAGGGAGGCAGTTCGGCGTGTCAGCAGCGAGGTTTAGTTTTGTAAGCTGCGTACACACTTTCTCCAAGCCATTACTCGATATACCCCTGCCACTACACACACACACACATCACAACCAGAGCTTTCAGAACTTTAGTGGAACTTTTCTAATATAACAATGAAAAAAAGAGATACTCCACATACTGTTACCCCCCAAAACGCAATCCTTGGAGCATTTGTAGTGGTCTGGTGAAACAGTCTCTGTTTTCGTGTGTGTGTGTGTGTGTGTGTGTGTGTGTGTGAGATAAAGTGGGCCCAGTGACAGCTCCGTCCCTCACTTGTCCCCCACAGCGCTATCTAGGGACCCCCCTCCCTGGCCTCCTCTTTAGGGAGGAGGGGAGACACCCCAGACACCTACCCACTCTCAACTTCTTCTTTTGAACACTTCCTCTAGTTCAGTCTCTAAAAAAGCTCCTTTCACTCCGTTATGAGACACTTATGAGAAAGAATTCTCTCTCCCTTTGCCTGCCCACTCTCTCTTTCCTCTGCTGGCACTTGTAATTATCTTATGCCTGGGAGACAGGTTTTAAGCAGAGGTGTCAGACCAGGTGCTTCCTGACAGCTGGGGATGATTAGGAGAATTCTGGAGTTCTGTCAGCGGTCTCCATGGTGCTCCCCACGGCGACCAGGATGCCTTGTTGTTAAGTAACAATAGCAATTTTTAATTTGTTGACGGGGAGAAATTCATCAAGGCCTAGGTGCAACCCTAAACAACAGGCTCTCTAGGGGGAGAGGGGGATGGGGGGGGTAGGAAGGCGCACCAAGGGACCAGTGACGGCTACTGATGGAGGGACAAAACTTTTCTGCATCTCCTCCTCACGTTGCTCATCATATATTCTTAAAACAACGTAACTGTTCGGTGGGTGGCTTTTTCATGGTGAAAGAGTGTGGAAAAGAAAAAAAAACCTGCACTGAAAGTGAAGGGAAATGTGGAGGTGAGAAAGTGAGATGGACTAAGAGGTTGTTTGTTCGTGTGTCTGTTTCTGAGACAAAGCATGACCCTTATTTAAAGGATCATATTACAATCAATGTAATATAGTATAGTTTAAGCCACCATATCTATGACAAGTTAATTATATATATATATATATATATATATATATATATAATTACTGAAGGCTAAATTAAAATTAAATCCAACTGGTCTGGACTTTCCCACACCTGTTAGTCGCCCTGCTGATCCATATAGCCTCAGCTCTGAGTGTTTGTCAAACAAAGACCGTAAAGTGCTACAAATCAGTATTCCCTTAGCACACACAGACACACACAGATGAAAGAAGACCGGGAGATGGCCTGTCCAATTATGTCAAAGTGATCAGTGAGAGAGATTTTCAGTGGAAAGACGCCTCCGTTGCCGGTATGATAAACTCAGCAGGGTGAAGGCAAATAGAAACACACACACACACACACACACACATCCACACATGCTTTGTGGAGGCCCTGGGTGGCGAAGCGAGAGGGTCTAATTGAGGGGAGATAATGAGTGAGTTTGGGCCTCCCTGCTGGCACCACCATGGATGCTCCCTCGCCTCTCATCACGTCTCCATTCACTCCACTCACATTCGCCTCGGTGCGCAACATGCAAAGGAGCATCTTAACGTGGCTTCAATTGATTCGTCCGGATATTTATATTGATTGTAGAGATAGACATGTTGAATTTATCAACAGCTTATATTGGTAGAAATATTGTCATGCATCTTGAAGCCAAAAAGGGATTCAATGAAATGAAACGGACTGGAAAGAAAGCAGCTACATGCAGCTCTCCTTTGTTGTTCTTCTGGAGACATTTTTAGGGAGAGAGGGTACACTTTGAGAAGTAAAGAGGGAAAAAAAACAAGTTAAGAGGGAAAGTTAAGTGAAATGCTGACATCTTCAGAAGAGGCTCCGTTGTTAGCATTGTTCATACGCTTTCTTGCAAATACAGAAAAGAGGAATACTAGAGGGGAATAGGAGCTAATTAAAACTAAGATCAAAGCCTCCCTTTAAGTGTTTTTCCTCGACACATCCGGGAAAACTCAAAACACTGCTTTTATTTTTCTGCCACCTCAGATATTCCATTTTGGGAAAAAAATACAAATACAGTGAACTTTCTTTGAGTACATATTGTTAACTAATAATCCCATTCAGTTTGCCAACACGACCTGCTAACAAAAAAGAGGCCTGCTCCTTTTGACATTCAGCGCTCCCTCGTGACCTTCTTCCATACACCACGAAACCTTTTTACAACCAAGATCGCCCTGGATCCTGATTTAATTTCTCTTCATAAACGATCTTGTCTCAATCCAGCACCAAGCAATTAAGAATTGAGTCTTCCCTTCCATTAACATTTCAATTAATTTCCAGCACAATGTGTGTGTGTGTGTGTGTGTGTGTGTGTGTGTGCAGCCCAGGGTACTGATAGATCCCCTGTAGCTCTGCGAGGATTACTCCCCTAATCTACACTGTCACTCTGAATGAGCCCAAAGACACACACACTGCACTGAGGGGTGTGGAAGCTGTCAGCTCCTCTTATTACAGATGGCGTAGCTTCACACATGCACGTACACACAGGACCCACAATGGATTCTGACGCAGGTAACATACTGTACGTATGGCTCCTACGAGGTTTTCCCGTCCTCAGAGAGTTTTTACTTCACCAGTAACTCCTGGGTCCTGTCATAGATTTGGGATGTTGCTTATTCGTCTTGCTGACAGTGTTAAGTAAGAATTTAAGGCTATATAAACCTCAAATATGTCTAATATTCATAAATCAGGCAGTGACAAAAGTTTGCTTTTGCCCTCTTTCCACCCACAAGATTCAATGTGGGCTCTTCTATTGTCAAGTGTCTGAAAGTGACTTTTTGGGGTCAGATTCAACAAAGCGCCTGGCACAATGCATGTTTTCCATGCAGTTATTTGGATTTGCAAGTTATTTGCATCATTACATAATTATGTACATACTATACTATATTTGTTGAAATAATTGAATAATTGCTTGGTCAATTAAATGTTATAAACGAAATGGGTGAAAATGTCCACTGCTTTTTTTCTCATAACCCCAAGATACATAATGAAATGAATCTAAATAAAACAAAGTAAATCCTGAGCTTTTAGAAGGTGAACCAGCTTGATAGATGTTTTGATTGCTATTTCATTTTGCTCATATGGGACTCTAATGGAGAACAAATAAAAGAAAAATGATTGATGATTACTTATTATTTTTGAAATTATAAGTTAAGACACCGCTCACTAAAATAAAACTTTTATTTACGTCGAGATTTTGGTAATAAACAGCACGTCTGTGATCTGTCCATTCTTCCACACATTGTATTTAAAACAGAGAATTCCAGTCTCATAGGACCATATACTGTATATAATCCAGGTGGAACTGCAACATCACTTTCACTCTATGGGTTCTGTGGAGGTCACATTCATCTTGTGAAGCTCTCATGTCCAATAGAGAGCGACATTATTACATGGTTCACTCAGGATTGTAAGTGATTGAGCTGTGCTGTTATGTGACACTGTATTGAGTTTGACCCAAACAGGTCACACCAACCCTTCCCTCCTCATCAACATCACCAGCCCTTAAAATGGCCTACTCACCCCAATCAATGACCTTGATATACATACATTTGCATACTAACCAAATGGATCTTTACCTTGATCAGACCTGAGCAGAGCTTGTTTATCGAGCACTTTGTCACAGACAGCAGCAGATTACGTGCTGGCACACACGCAGAATCAATTTGGTTTCAGTCCATTTGGAATGTATGATTCATGGTAAAATAAGTTCTTTAACATACTTTTTTCCCAAAAATAACCCAATGGACATTTCAAGTGTCTTTTTCATTGCTTATTGTTGATTACAAAAGACCCCAGATATATTTAATCACAAATATAGCCCCAGTTTAATGAAGACAGTGGCTGAGGTCACAGGTTGTGTTATTTTATTCTTTGTGTTGTTTCAATGAAAAGGGAAAATAGTCGGCTGTAGCCACAGCTATTCCTAATAGCTAAAATAATTAGAAGTAGAGAAGCTGTTTATCTGTGTAACAACCAGTTCTGATGGAGAATACTGGTGCCTCAACCGTACTTTAACAAAATGATCCAAATTTAGAATCTCCTCCTTCGATTTTCTTTTCACTCGCTTAATAATAATAATAATAAATCGAACTTGTATAGCGCTTTTTTGGACACTCAAAGACGCTTTACATGGAGGAAAAAAACAAAAAAGGGGGTTTACGAAAAAGCTAGTTTGAACAGTTGGGTTTTGAGCACTGATTTGAAGGAAGGTAGTGAGTCAGAGTTTCTAATGGGCTGTGGGAGTGAGTTCCAAAGGGTGGGGGCGGCGATGGCAAAGGCTCGGTCCCCCAGGGTTCGGCGGTTAGTGCGAATGATAGGGGTGAGGCTTACAGTGTTTGGGTCCATTTATTTACTGCTCCTTCAAAAATAACAATAACAAATGCTGCCTGAGATGTTTCTAAATGCTCATCTACACTTCTGCATTTTTTTCAATACCTCTCAGTTTCTCTCTGATCTCTAAACAAAATCCCTATCACAAAAGAGAGAGAGCAAAAAAAAAAGGTCAACTGTTTAAACTGCTGCAAAGTATCGCCCTGGGGCCGGCTTAAACGGGTCTGTGGCAGTCCATTTATTTATCAGTGGCTGAATTCAATAAAACAGCCCATATATGAAAGAGGGGAAATAGCAGCGCTGTCCGACCAGACAATTTATTACAGCTGAGAAACATGTTGTTGCTCTTATCTGTCCAACTCCGCTCTGTTCTCTCACTGCTGATGACATATCGCTCTGCCCACATCCTCCCAGTGACAAGCTGGAAGACACACCACCGACTGTATGTACTCTACACAGACACTCGTATCTTCAGGAGAAAACGGAATTGGAGGTTTGCACCAACTTCCTTTCATTTGCTTATTTTCACCTATATATCCTGATGCGCTTTCAAAACAAATACTCCATTCCTGTTGATCCAGTTGGAAGTTGTGATTTACATTCTTTGTGGAAAATGATCCTTCCCACACAAACACACACACACACACAACCCTCACTAAGTGTAAAAGTTTTTTTTACCGCTAACAATGTGGGAAGCCTCATTGGACACTTTGAGATTAAATGAGCAGGTCAGGGCAGCAGCACATTCCGCTGTCACTCAGCTGATGACAGATTAGTTGTTTGAGTGGCAGCCATCAACTGCCATTTTTGCAGGTGTGCACATGTACGTACAAATACACACAACCACACACAGACCGACACATAGATGTCAGCAGGTCGGTTGACAGGTCTGGCCACAGGTCTGCCTTTCCCAATGCCTGCCCAGTCCCGTCGCTCCATCCATCTGTCCTTAGGTACCATATCAATCACGTCACACACCGGATCCTGATTCCTGGTTGCCTGTGTTGCAGTTGGGGCTATGTCCACACACCATGTCTTCTCTTGCCTCACACAGACTGAATGACACTCGGACAGATGCATGCAGGTCCCCGAGGACGGTTGCAGTCTGTGTGATTAGGCCCACTCATAGCTCCGTGCAGGCACATAAACACATATACACATTTGCACGGAGCGCGCGCACACACACACACACTTTCTGTTTTGTTAAACCAAAAATTGCAATTACTATAACATTTCAGGCAAAAGACCATTAGATGGGAATGGCCCCCGCAAGTATCCGTATGGTGCAAGCCGTCACCTTATCGGTACCAAATCACAAGACATTAGTTCAATGGGAGCTGTTGCAGCCGTCAAATTGAGCTTTTTTTGTCCTCAGATGTCCCAGTGTGCAGTTGATCTATGGTGAATGAATTGACGCTATATGAGGTAAGAGGTTGGAGCGGTCTTTATGCCTGGAGATGATTCTGCTGAATGTTCATTGATTGACAGTTAACCCAGGTTAAGGTCACTTCCTGCTCCAATAATTAATTTGATTGGCTTAAAGATGAGACTACAGGATGCGTCTTTGAGTTCAAAGATCAATTTGAGTTAGTGGATTACCGCCAGATATATTTTTACAAAGTTCATCTGCAGGTAACCAAGATATACTAATTACCTTGATGTGTAGTTTTAATATTTTGTGAATGACATTCAGACATTATAATTAGTCAAAAGGGTGCAAGTATTTTAAGAATGTAATCATGAAATCCAACAAAATGGCAGAAACAGATTCATTAATTTTGTAGAGCTAAATTTAACGCTTCAAGAGGTGTCAATTATGTCATCAATGAGCAACACCGCCATAATTCACATTTGGGCATTTCAGCTCCCTCCACACATTTTTAAAATAATTTTAACAATATTGGTAAATTGACAAACATATCTTTGGACATTCTCCAATGAATAAAATGACCTAATACACCAGTTTATAGCACAACAGTGCAGCATCTGTGAATGGTCTATACTGCATCACATCTCAAGGTATTTTATACATATTGGTTACTTGTACGCCTTTACAGACATCTGTACATGTGTGTTAGTTATGCAACAATATTGTTCGGATATTATACATACTAAATAGCCCAGAAATATCCCCTCTTGTTTCTAATTAAAACGTAAACACACATACACACATTGCATCCAGCAGGAGAACCTTCTCTGTGGTTGCATTCCCATGGTAGTTCACATGGACCCTTCAGGCGAAGCTTTATCCCAGAGCTAACATACTGGAAAGCCTCCGAGTACCCCAATGATCAAAGTTTCCCGTTTGTTTGAACACACTGGGACAGTCATTAGAAATGCATATTACACGACAGCTATTGCATATTAACACAGTCAGGCAGCCAATTAATCATTAGCTCATCAATATCTCATTTGCATGAAATTATTCTCTTTTAAGAGCCTGTGTCTGAGGTGACGGGGGGAGCTCATCGATAATGCTAATGTCCCTGTGGGCCTAAGAGAGGAAGGGGAAGGAGGGAGAGACGGGGGAGACCTTGTTCAAGTGTTAGACTCCCACTTTAGATACCACATGAAGACCCTTGTGCATCAGCTAAAAGAGTTTTATATCAATGAGTGTTGCAGAATCTTGCAAATATGCTTACGTGAAATTAACCTAGGCACATGACACACAGTTGATACGCACACACAAACCCACATAATTGTGCACAAAGACACCCCCGACTTATGCTATCGGCTAAGCCAGAATGAGTGGAGAGTCTCAAGGTCGCCTAAGGCTCAGGGCTCTTATAGATCGCTGCTGTGGTGCGTATGTGCCTTGGCCACACCTTTGTGTGTGTCGGTGTGTGTGTTTCAGGGCTGCTAGATGGAAATGGCAGCACTGGGAGTGATTCTGTCACCCTTCCCCAAAGAGGAAGGTGATATGCGCCATGCATGTTATCCATCAAAGCATTGATTCCACAGATGGACTATGGGAAAAGGGAGAGAGGAAGAAGTGCATCAGAATAACCCGTTAGCCAATTTGAATAACTGTGGATCAGACAGAAGAAAATCTTCATAATAAAGTCAGTTGTTTTAACGCACTCTTTCAATTAGGCATTGCAGTTAATTATTGTCCTTAGATAAGTGTTTTGAGAAAAAAGTCAGTCAGTCTGACGAAGACCATTTGATACAAGTCAATGCTCTAAAAAAGCGATTCAGTGGACCCTTAGTTGGGATGTTTAGTCAGATTACCATTTCAAAGGTCTAGAATGAACTTTGATGTTCAACTTGTAAAGAGTTTAATTATAACAGCTACTGAGCTCTCCGTGACAACTTACCAATGCACATCTGCTGACGAAGACTCTGTGAAATGACTGAAAACCAGTTCAACTTTTGGAGCGGAGACGGTTTTGGAAAAGTAGTCTCTCAATCTTCCATTTTATACAAATACTTTTTCTTTAAGGCATAACATGGCCACATTGAATTTAATTGAATTATATAGTTGAATGATTTATGTCTTAAATTGTATTCAATGTTATGAGATACGACAGATTCTACAGTTAAAATGCTTCTTGTGAATCTCACCTCTTGTCCTCTTTCAAAAGGCTCTCCTCAAGTTCTGTGAGGAGATGCAGGTACTTTAGCTGATTAGCAAACATAAAAAGGTTTTCTAAAGTTCAAGACTTTTCATTGATTACCGAGCCCTTGCACCTTGTGCTCACGCAGCTCCTCATTGTCATTTCTCCCGCCTCTCACCCACCCTTGCCTCGGTCTTTTTACCTCTTCCCCTCACCACAACCTGCCCATGTCAACCATGTTAAAACAATATGACAGAACAGTTTGAGTGTGTGAACACAATCTCTGTGTCTGTCTATTCAAGTGTTTGTGTTTGAAGATACACTTGAGGTCTAATTAGACACGTTATAGCTGCAATGGGAGTGGTGTAATGGCACATAATGAAAAATGACAAATCTTCTCTCCAATAAAAGCGAAATTGATTAATGAAAAGCACTTTGTGATAGAAGAGGTAAAGCGTTGTTGGATATAAAAGATGATGTATTAATCCTCTGCCGTTACAGATGATTCAACCCTCCTGACAACTGCTATTCTGTTGAGACACTGTTAGCATGCATAATTATGCTAATTAAGACCTAATTAAGTGCTAATTCTTAAGAAAGTCTCTTTGGTTGTAATTTAACAGGACTCAGCATTTAACCCTTCTTAAAAGAATTTCTCCCCCCCCCCGTGATTCATTTGTAGTCCTCATTTAGTTTGTTATGTATTGTAGACACATGTAGACCTCCGCACTGTTCAAACAATTACGTAAAAAAAAAAAGGCTGCGGTTGAGAGAGAAATGGGCCCGAAGAAAGAATTTTTTTTTGCTTTCGACCGGCCCATAAAGCAGGGACAGCGGCCCATTGGTTCATTTTCCATACTGACACTGGGCTGGCACAATCATCTCTTCGCAGGCTCCACCCCTCCCTCTCCGTGTGTCAGTCAGATGCATTCAGTGACTCAGAGCCAGAAAGAAATGTGTGGATCAGGATGGAGAAACAAAAAAACGTAAGAGCAAGGGGGGTGCGGAGAAATTGAGGGCCAAAAAAAAAAAAAATCTAGAGGTTGATGCCTCAACATGTTCAGAAATAACAGACATGTTTAGTGCTGTAGCTTCAGTTTCCAAAACTACTACAGTATCTGATGACATATTGCAGAAACAGCAGGTGAGGAGGAGAGGTGACTAGCCACAGCGATAGCGGTGCTTGCGGCTCGCAGGCAGCAGAGGAGGAGGTGCAGCAGAGGAGGAGGTGCAGCAGAGGAGGTGCAGCAGGTGTCTGAGTCTGACAGTGAGTCTGACTGAGTTACACGTTAGAAGAGGTCGCTAACGTATGTTATTTGTGGGTTAAAAACCCGCTTTCCATTTTGAAAGCTGTATATTCAACTAACTAGATATTTTCTAATGTTTCTTCTGAATTTCCAATATGCAATATTACGGCAAGTGAATACTCTAAATTTTATATCTATATTATATATATATATTCTCCTCATATTTTGATATTGGGATCTAAAGATGGCGGTTCGCTCGTTCTTTCGCTGACAGTGTTTCTGTTTTTCAGACATCGAGTTGAGAGCAGTGAACCCCTGACAGAATCTTTACTACTTTGTTACTTTACATTTGAAACCGGTAACATAAACAAAAGAAAGATATTTTGAAGAATGTCGGTAATCCGACAGTTGATGGACCCCATTGACTTCCATAGTATTTTTTTTTTCTTACTATGGGTTTTTGTATGGGTTTTTGGGAACGGAACAGTAGACATGCATATCTACAGGGATCGCAAGGATAGTGTACTGGTTGTGTCCGACCGATTGTGGGGGGCCGGTCTGAGCAAAAATGCCAGGGCCCATTTTTTGTCCCAGTCCAGCCCTGCTCTCAACCAGTGAGCACAGTGGGCAGAGGTTTAACTTAGTTTGAATTGAATCTACAGAGAGATGAGCTCTCCACCGGGCTGACATGACATTGTTATTTTGAGTGGCAGACAGATCAGAAGTTGTTACAGTATTTTGCTCAGAGGAGAGGATAAATTTACGTGACAGGGATCCAGTATGTGTTCAACAGTGACCCTGCGTATACAAGAGCGGTGACTCACTGTCATTAAAACAAACCATTACAAAGTTGACATGACATCTGTCAACTCTGTCATCATCACAGGTCAGGGTGCTTGATCTCTCCCTGTCATGGTGCATGTAGTGATCAGCCTTAATGCAACCCACTGATTGGCTGGGGAGCGCATGAGCCAAAGCTGTTTCATAATGCAGTCTATTGTACTTCCAGTTTCTGCTGGTGTTTTTTTCCCCTCAGGTAGACGAGTTGTGTTTGAGAGTCAAGGTTTGCTTTTTCTCCTCTTGTAATAAGTCACAAAACAACTCAATATTTCTTAGGTGTAGTATCATATGTTTTTTGGTAATATACAAGACTATCCTGAAGTTTAGTTTGTAAAGTAAATCTAGTAAAAAAAACTAATTGAAACGATACATTATATAAATTTCAGGCAGAAAAAAGCTTTAAGAGAAAGAACAGATGCATTGCGTTGTGGATATTTTCTAGGTTAGCTTAAATCAACAATGGTCCTGTTGGAGCGGGAGTACGTGCAGCTAATGAAGTGTGGCACTAAGTAAGTGCAGAGTCCCTCTGTCAATTAGAGATTCATCCACTGCTATATATCAGTGTTAGTCAACGGGGTGCTGTGCATCAGACACGGGCAGAAAAGGGTCTATGGCTCAAACTGTGTGTGTGTGTGTGTGTGTCACACAGGCATGTCAACCTATTGAGCAGCAAAGAATAATAGGTGGGAAATTTGGCACCGTTTCATATATTGTTGAAGAGATTTGGAAAGAGTAAAAGGGGCCATTGGTGACTTTAAGAGAAGCAAGGCAACATCTGTTGTTATTCTCTTTATTTTACCATTATAATGTGATCCCATAGCTGCTGCCTTATGGAGGACTAAAAGTGCCACAATTAAATAAATAAACACATCATTAAATAATTGCTTAAATGTGTCATTAATTAATTAAAAATAGAATTAAATACATAAATGTGTTAATAAATGTGTCATTAATTAATTCAAATACAGATTCATGTTATGTAAAAATACATATATACTTATTTCACTATTTACATTTACATTTCATGATCCTGCGTTGCAGTGCTTCATGAATTACTTAAAACTGTCAAACTGACCCATCAAAAGTTGGTAGGCGGAACCTAACGCCTGATTGGTTACCCTGTGTATCAAGTCAAGACAAATCAATTCCGGATACTGGATTGATGCAGAGCTACTAAACGACTGAATCCATCCACCCCACCGTGGACAACAAATCTCCACCTGTTGCAAACACATGAATTGTAATGAAACATTTAGAAAGATGCATTGTTTATCTGCTAATATCACTGACCTGATGAGCTTATGGTGGCCATCTATATGCCACAAAGAGTTTGGGCCAGGAACAAAATACTGCCGTGGCCAGGTCAGACTGGATTCACGTTAGCCCCGCCCACTGACTTTGATGGGTCAGTTTGACAGTTTTAAGTAATTCATGAAGCACTGCATCGCAGGATCATGAAATGTAAATGTAAATAGTGAAATATGTATTTTTTATAAAATGAATCTGTATTTTAATTAATTAATGACACATTTAATTACACATTTATGTATTTAATTCTAATTTTAATTAATTAATAAGACATTTAAGTAATTATTTAATTGTGTATTTATTTACTTAATTGTGGCACTTTTAGTCCTCCATACTGCCTCACCTTTATATTCGTTTAATATTGAATACAACATTGAAATATATTTATGCATTATTCTTTTTTTGTGTAACCTCCCTTCAAACACTTGTTACCTGAGCAGACATTAATAAAAAAAAAAAATAAAGGTTTGTTTTGAATTTGTTTGAGATCATCTTTAAAATAAATACAGGAGGCAACTTGGATAAAAATGTTACTGGAATATGAATGATACATCCCCAAAAATATAAAGGCTCTAATCAGATAACTGACGATTCCTTTCATTATTCTCCTTCGTTTAGAGTCTTGTATCAGAAAAGCAACATTTAACACAGCAAAGTGTTTTGACTGTGTGCACCAAAGATGATGTTGTGAAATAAGCACAGCTGATACTGAAAATTCACGGAAAATGCAAAGGTTTTCTTCATGAATAAGAGGCACGTACGCACATATATTCATCGCACCTGGTTGTGTGTGCGCACAGGCGCGTACACTGTACATTAGGGGAAATCCCCTGAGGTTTGATTATGAGCTGGAGACCATAGTACCCAGAATACTGCAAGAGGAGGAAGCACAGATGCCCGTCCATTGACAGAGTAACACGGCCCCTAGGCCCCTGAGACACAACCTTAAGCAGGCTCTGTGATGCTGCTGGCTGAAGCAGGACACACACACACACACACACACCGGGTAATGACAAGTTCCCACTGCAGGCAGCACACTGCATGCTCCCACACTACACTGAGGACTTGTAAGGAGCTGACAATTGAGGGACTCCCACTCTGAACTGAACTTTTATTCCAACCATGACTTAAAATAAATAGATTAAATGTATGCGAGTGTGTGTGTTTATGTCTGTCTGTGTGTGTGTGTCAATAAAGAGAGATTTTACTGTAGTTGTTTCAAGAGAAGGATGCTGTATTTTCCTTTATCTTCTGTAATTTCCTGTCTTTGTTGCATATTTAAGACGGGTAACGAGGTGAGCGGTAAGATTGACAGAAAGAGAGAGAAACAGTAAGCAGAACAGCGGCAGTAGGACAGAGACAGACAATGCGACTTTAATTCTGTATTAGCAAAATGTTTTCTGGGCTGTTTCATTTAATTTGGCTAATTGGATACTCAAATAAT
This sequence comes from Pungitius pungitius, assembly GCF_949316345.1. Lineage (NCBI taxonomy): Eukaryota > Metazoa > Chordata > Actinopteri > Perciformes > Gasterosteidae > Pungitius > Pungitius pungitius. The sequence continues at coordinate 33,806 of NC_084905.1, read as the reverse complement.
TCCAAAGAGATTATTGTCCAAAGAAAGTGTCGCACTCAGGTCAGAGGTAAAGTAGGCCAATGATCTATTTGTCAAATACATCAAGCTCTCCTCTAATTTCCTTTGATTGAAATTGATCATTTTGTAAATGTCCAGATGGCTGATTAGATTTAACCCCTTTGTGTTGGGTGTGGTTGAGATAATATTATGTGAAGGGAGTGCAGATAACTCTGGATTAACTAAAGATCCAAGTGAAGAAAGCTGGTTTTAAAGCTCTATCTGCCACAAGCTGGTGATTCCATTTAAAGCTACCATGGTCTCATTTAAGCCTGTTTGACGTGCAGGGGGAATCCTCTATCTTCACTTTGTGTTATCTAATTAGCAATCTCCTTTTCATGATTAATTAATTGACTAACAGAAGATGTTTGATATGATCTATTATTTCAGAAAGAAAGACAGAAAAAAAGTCATAAACATTCAACAACGTTTTTTTTGCATTGAGTACAACTTGGTTAAAACCTGGTAAGTGTGTTAGTAATTAGCTCAAAATATATCAATTAGCCCTGTGGGTAGTCACCATAACCAACATCTAGTACCAAATGGAACATGAAAACACGCAAGCTTTGGCCTGCACATACAGGAAAGGCATCGTTTCACAATGAAAACAGATCTAGTGAGACAGAGATGAAGAAAAAATGGCATTTTGACATTTTGAACTACAGACATTTTTGAGATTGACCTGTCATCTCTGATGGTTTGTTTATGGCTCTATGGCAGAGGTATAAACTGCTGATGTTTATTTCTCTTTTGACATCCCACAAAGTAGGGAGGAGGGTCCATATTATTCCAAAGTCATTCCAAGTTTACCAAAGCTGTTTGTTTCTCCTCTAAAAAGTCACAGTCTATGCTACTCAACGTGATCCCAACTCAGCATTTCAGAGTTTTCTGTCAGCCTTGCAAAATAAACAGCTCTCTCTTATACCCCCTTCTTCTTCCTCTATCTGTCTCCCTCTGTCTCTCTTTCTCTCCCTGTCAAAGTTGCTCATTTGCAGGTTGATGTGAGGCATCAGAAGGGATGAGTGGGAGAAGTGTGTGAGGGACAAATCGTAATATTGGGGCAGAGGGACGTCTCTCTCAGAGCTTGTCTCTGACCCTGTCCACAACTGGGAGACAACAGATGATGCAGAAGAAAGGAGAACCCCGGTAATCATCCAAAGGGCAGGATGGCAACGTGAGGAGGAGGAGGAGAAGGAGAACACAGACAGCGGAGGGGTCGCAAGGCCGACTCCGAGGTCTCCTGCTCATGTCCCATCATTTAATCTGCGTTTTTGTCAGTCTGATGCCCCCCCCCCCCCCCCCTCTGCGCCACATGCCTCTCCCTTCCTTCCCAATCTGTACATGCAGAGCCTCAACTAGAGCCAGATCTTTTCTGACAGGCCCTAGTTGCATGCTTACACTTTGACCGACTGCTCTTTTTGACTTTGTGTGCGCATGCATGTGCGGGCATTTGTGGGCAGGGGAGAAGGGGGAGTGAGACTCTTTTTTTCCTGGCGTTTGAAGGGTCTGATTTTTGTGGCAGGGCTGTCAGATCGCCGTTCCTTCCACGTGAGATCAATGCCAGCGCCAGGCAAGTGGCAGCGCCTGATGAGAGCCACCCGCCCCTCTGACGGGTGCCCACTACGACAAGGAATATGTTCTTCCAAATAGCAAGCTGGTAGCAACTGAGTGACGCATACGCATAGTGGCACCGAAGGGAAAATTGGTCCCATCGACTGCACAAGAGCGCTTTTTGTTGTAAACAGTGGCAAATTAAAAATGGCAGGTTCTAAGGCTTGGATGTCTGTATGTTGCCTTGTCAACAAAAATACATTTTATGGGATTATTCAGCTTGTATGCAAACAGTTGGTGTGGGAATGTTAATCATAAAATAAAATGGATCGGTGACTACATTCTTAAATATGTATTCAGCAAAGAATGTGTGTGTGTGTGTATATATATATATATATATATATATATATATATATAGATATTCTGTATCTTAAGTGGCGGATTCCTTCAACTGGATATGGGGGGAGACATTTTCGACAAAACAGTCCTTCCAATCCATTGCTTCAATTTGTGCTTGAATTCTTTGCTGTACTTCAGTTAGTTATTTGCCGGTGAAGTATAAATTATACAGTGTGTTATTTTCAAATGAGTCAGAAAAAAAAAATCAGTGACTTCTGGGCACAGATGACTGTAGCATGTCACATTTTCCATTGTCCATATTAACATTGAATATACACTAACATGCACTATACGAACACTAAGGAAAGTAATCATTTCTCCTCAAAGAACTTCAGCCCGATGTCATACATTTAATCTTTACCAGAAGCCAAATGCATGAGACAAGGTAAAGGGACAGCAATGGAGTGTGGCATTTAATGCACAAACCAAAGCCATAACATTAAGTAGATGCTGCCCACTTAAATCTTTACATTCTTCATTCACTTTAGCTCACCAAACAGGACAGTCCCCATAGGCGAGTAATGAATAATCATTAGCAAAAGGTCCACAAATTATTGATGTAAAATAAGCAATGATTCTTTTTTTGTTTCGCAATTTATTGCCATTAACAAGTAACTTGCAATCCAATAAATGTCAGCATGGCTTTCAGTTAATTAAAGGGAAAGATATTATACAGTAATGCAGGGTGGCGTTTATATCTCGATTTCCACAGACTGCAATTTACTGCTGAGCCTTTATTTGAAGGGACCCACAAATAATGGCTATTAAGCCGTCAGAGGATGGACAGGGGATCACATTAATGAAATTAGATAAGGTGGAATGGCGATCTACACAGCCTGGACTCACACTCACGCACAAATTCACGCGGACACACATTGTACGCACGCTGCACACTACCATGACACGCTGGGTGCTGTTTAGTTTCCTCTTTCCATCCCTTTCTCTTGCTCTGACCTGCTTGGCCTTTGTTTCCATGTTCATCTTTCTTGCCATCACCCCTTCTGCACTTTGTCCAGGCACCAACAGGAGCCCAGTGAGGTGTTCAACATGAGGGCCTGTCAGCTCATCAGGGAAGGTTCCCCTGTTTGTCCTGAGCACTGTAGGCAGCCAGTCAGTCCGCCAACCCTGCCATCAACACTGCCAACACACACACACTGGCACACATGTCCACATCTCCCCCACTAACAGGGAGGTGTCACTTGGGGAGGCAGCTGCAGTCACTGGTGTGACTGCTCTCCTCAAATCAGAGACCCTCGTCCCTGTCAACAGCAACCTGGCCCTGAGGCTACCGCTGTCACATAGTGTGCACCCTGTCGAGCACACACACACACACGCGTATAGACAAACACACACTAGGGTGGAGGAAAAAGTGGAGATGGGGGAGGCAGGACCGCTGTATTAGGGAAAGGGGGGATTGAGAAGGGAAGAAGAGAGCGAGAGCGGAAAGGGGGAGAAGGAAGAATAAAGGGAGCAATGAAGGATGTGTGTTTTAGTTGGAACAGCGGACTCGATTTCCTTCCAGACAGAAAGGCCCAATTATTGTCTCTGACAGTTTAAGGAAATTGGGCGTGTGAGTGAGATGGGACAGATAGGAGCCAAACAGTTAGGAGAACTGTTAATTGTTTGACAGACGACAAAGTCAGGTCGGTATATCCGCCTCAATTTGTTTCATTAACACAAATGCAAAAAGGAATATTTCACAAATGACCAATTAGACACTAGCCGAATAACTAACTAATACTAAGAAAGTCTTAGTATTTCCTTTTTTTGTTCTCATCCTCTCACTGTTTCTGTGTGTCTGAATGAATTGGGCTGTATTTGTGCTGGCAGCATACACAAGAGGCCCTCTGTGCAATCGGACAAGGTGCCGATATCTCAGTCATGTGACAGTGACTTCCTGTCTGTGTGTCAGACGCCAACTGAAGGCTTGTCAATACTCACATACTCACATCCTTTCCCATCTCTTCAAACACAAACTCCCAAGGCCAACCGAGGACCATGAAAAACACTTTCTCATTCCTACTGATTGTCTGAAGATTTTTTGGAGGTAAAACTGTTTAGTTTTACTTTGAGCCAAGGCCAGAAAGAGGCTTATTTGTTTTGTATCAGATTAGTTGCATTCAGTTAGACAGATTATGCCACTTCAAATGTTTTAGCTTATCATATGGGTATTTTACAGAAGCCTGCAGGTATAAAAATTCATCCTGTTGACACTCGGTCCAGTTCCTCTTCCAGTTTTGTCTTTTGGCTTCGCAGCCTACTCCGCTCATATGGAGCCCGGAGGCTGTTTCAAAGGAGAACACTGCCCTCACATGGCTACACAATGCTATTAAAATGACTCATTTATGCCACTCTTTTTCTTGAGTTACATGTTTACAGTCATCTGAAAGAGGTGTAAAATTTCCCTCATGATCACAGGTATCAATAAATACTCGATTGATGTGTAGTAAAAAGAATGATGTTACAGATTCGTCCAATCCAATGGCACGACCACCCACACAGAAGTTTATCAGTAATCGAGCTATGCCCCCTGAATAAAATATTCTTTCATGGACTTGTAGATTCACCCGTATCTGTTACTACAAACCATCCACTCTCTGCTTAACATTTGTCATTGATCGCAGCCAAGCCCTCATTGGCAGGTCTAATTCATTTACGAACTTGTCATTCCACTTCATTGATTAAGTTGTCCTTCAACCAAGCTTTAATTATATGCAAAGATAAAAGATTTCTCATCATTGTGTTTAATCTAATGAAAGGGCTTGTGCTACAGCAGGGGTCGGTTCAAAGGTCCAGACTATTGACCTTGGAGGACAACGCCAGAGGATGAATGTTTTTAATGAGACAGAGCAGACAGCTTTGGGAAGGGGAGCCTTCAGTTGTTTGGTGGCTACAAGCTGGTAGATGTTGAACCCAGCTTACCTATAATTTCTGTACTCAAGACTATTCACTCTTTAGCACACTGCAAAAAAAGAAAGTATAAAATCATGATACTCCAGCATGACATTACAAAAAGTGTCATGGAATATAGTAAGTCATAAAAATGTCCTTAATAATATGTGGAGTATTTTACCATGAAATATTTTTCTGAAAAGTATTATTAAAAAGTCATACGTTTGGCTTTCAAAAATTAAAATATGCGTCAACTTCAGTTCCCATAGAGCACAGCTGTAAGAAACAACCAATCATAGAGCTCCAAATGATAAATTAAAGATTACATTAGAAGGAGAGCTCTGTAAAGCCTGTTGGATGACAAATACAAATCTCTGTTAACTTAACTCTGTTAACAGGGCAACTACCATGTGGAAGGTTGAAACATGTCTTTTGTCTTGTGCTTGGACTTACTTTTCCCTCACGTTTGTGGTTTAGAATAAAAAATAGAAAATATACGCTAAAATGCATTTCCTGCTGAAAATGCGTTGGAATGCAGAAAGCTGAAATTAATTTCAAAAAGTTGCTTAAAGTACAGAAATGAAACAAGCTTAAATTATTCTAAACATTGCTGAAAAAATAGAAAAAGCTGAAATACATTTAAAAATGGCTGAAAATACAGAAATGAGAAAAGCTGAAATGAACTTGAAACAATTGCAAAAAAACAGAAATGGGATAAGCTTCTATGAATTTGAAAACACAGAAATAATAAAAGCTGAAATTAATTTAAACGTTGCTGAAAGAATAGAAATAGGAAAAGCTGAGAATTTAAAAAAATACATTTTCTGTAGTAATATAAGGTTTAGTACTAGTTATAGATCTAAACTCTGTCCTCAAACAGACGTAACCGGTGAACAACATCAGTCTCTGAGAGACTCGTTATAGTACAGTTATGTAGCAGGTCGAACCAACCATAAAGAAAGTTATATTCAATGTAGGATTTAATTGTTTAGAACAACTATTTCACACGGAAACATTTCCCCTTGTTTATGACCATGCTTTAACAGGGAAACACCAGTCTTACTCAAGGGGGAGTTATTCTAACTGAAGGGGGCTCATTAACCAGAACAAATAAATTCCCCGTAACAACGTACATTCATTCCACTGCGTGGTAATGTCATAAGCAACATGTAGCCATAGATGCAGTAAACGACAGGCCAAGCTTAACACTGTACTGTAACACTGAAAGCAGCAAAACATGTAATCACATCATTCAAAACTACCCATAACGTAGAGGTCCTTGTGTACAATAAAGTCTAATGTAATTATTCACACTGCTCCCTCAGTATTATGTCCACTTGCAGTTCACGGTTTTACCCGTTCAGTAAAAAAAAGGAGCCACGTTGCTGTTCGTGGACAAGATGGAGTCACGTGTGTCAGGATGTTACTCACGTCGTGTAGTGGCGTGGGAGGGAGAGGGGGAGAAAGCCGGCGAGCTGCACGTCACGGGCTGTAGAGGCGGTCGTTGTTCGCTGGCGCGCTGAAGCGCGGTGAAGCCTTCGGCGTTGGTGACGAGCTAATGACGTTTCTAAAGTTAGCTAAACACTTCACTAGCTAGCGAGGAGACCCCGCCTAGCACTACACGAGCTATACTTTGCTAACGCGGCGACGGACGATCTCCAACGCCGGAGGTGTAGACGCTCGTCCATCACAAGTCCAGCATACGGGGAGTAGCCTCGTTAGCAGTTTAGCTAGCTAGCACGTATCGCTCTCCCATGTCCCAAATATCTAACCGTCCTGCCTCCACATTACTTACGGTCTGCTTGTCCCGGGTCTCCGTCCCAACTCACGACACGCACGTCCATGTACGGTTAGCTAAACACGGTTAAACCTACACGTCCCTGCACAGTGGATGACTGCTGAGCTGCGCCTTCATGTCCATCGATCACCAGCTGGTCGCTAATTAGCTCACAGCTAAGAGAGGGAAGAGATTTAGACAAAATCCACACCTCAAACAAATGCTTCCTGGAGCAAAACTAATTGGAGTAGCCAAAAAAATAACAATAACAGCATTTTGAGAGACACAAGACTCTACCGAACGCATGAGTGTAGTTTTCATGTCTATGTGTTTTAAAACTGCTCAAACAGCCGTTTACAAAAAGTGTACCGTCTGTGTTTTGTTTTTTTTAAATGTCGGCAGGTTTGTATGGAAGCTTATGGGGCTTTGTCTCACAATCGGGCTCCTCACGCAAAAAGTAAATAACTCTGAGATTCCAAACTTATACGAGTCCAACCAGCACAAGCACGGTTTTTTTAGAAATGAAGGCTGAAAAGTTAATATATTGTGGCCGTGAAAGCAAAAGTTTTTTTTTTACTGAATCCTGACACGGCTTCACTCTGCCTCGCTCTAAGAAAACCCAATACACACTCATGTAAAACTCAGAAACGGACCCAAAACTAATGAAACATAATTACTGATTATGAAAAAACTATAATAGATATCAACAAGGTGTTTTTTATTGAAATTGTTAAGACTTGTGTCAACATTTTAAAGTTTAAATGGTGTCTCTAGCTGAAAGATTGGAAAAGCTGAAAAAGTTTTGAGAGGATTTGAAAATTTAATCCATTGGAAATTATGTTAAAAAGGTTGATGATTTTAATTTATATTAATTCAATTATAAGAGCTAAAAAGCTGAAAAGTCATAGCACCCCTCTCCTGAAGGAGCTGAACATTTTAATATTTGAATGGTCTTACAGTTTTTCTCGATTGCTTACACACATTTTCCTAAAGCATGCCTCATACTCTCAGAACTCTACACACAAATCAAAAAACACACATAATGGACAAAACCCCTCAATACTCCTGCAAAATTAAACTTTAAATTCAAAACAGTGTAATTTCTTCTCAAAATGGTATTTTGTTTTCAAATGACACACACAAACCATCATATGAACAGACTTTTATAAGAACCAGTTGAACACTGATGTGCTCAATTTAAAACACTGATGAATGGAAAAAAAACTTCTCCATTCATCATAATGACTTTGACCTTTTTTTGTTCAGTGTTACACTTACTACAGACAGTACATACATATGTGTTGTAAAATATTTTAGAATATTGTTTTTATACTCAGAACACACAAATACATGATAACAAATATATTTTACAGTATTTTTCCCACGAAAACAATGTACACAGTGTACATCCCAACCAACACAAAGTTGCACATACAATGGTCTACATACAAAACAACAGAAGAATTTACTGTATACAGTTACAGTAAAAATCTATGCTGCATCCTGTCTTCTGTTCCGGTCTGTTCCACAGAACCTCATCCACATCACAAGCAATGTTTTCCCTGGCCAAGCAGCGGGGGAAATATCGCTCAGCATGTCGAATCCAGCCATGAAAAGTATCAACTGCTTTATCTCCACATGCGTCTTCCATAGCTTAGAGAAGGGGGATATGCGTTTGTGGATTTCAGTCACACACTTTCCATCTCCAGGCAGAAAAGAATTCCTCCATAGCTTTGGTCAACCAAAGTGACTCGGATCTCATCAGAGTTTACGGTCCTTGGCCTTCCTCGTCCTTGTCCTCCTCCTCCTCCTCCTCTTACTCTCACTCCTCTGGCTCTGTTGTTGGCATCCATTGCTCCAATACAGAAGAGCTCACCTGTTGCCCTTTTATGCTAAAGCTCTGATTCCTAATTGTAACACTGTGTGACAGGTGTTTTCCCATGTGACGAGTCAGTGTGCATAGTAGGGCAATTGACTTTAGAATTTTGAATGACAGTGTTTTTCTTGTGTAAACAACATTTTTTTGTGCAGAGAATGCAGAGAATTGTGTGTAGTGTTTTGAAAAAAGTGTGTTTTAGAACTGCAATTTGAGTTTAAAGCAAGAATTGTGCCTGTAGTTTAGCAGAATTGTTTCAGGGGGTTGGTGCATGAGTTACATGTTGTGGTCATTGTGTGTCAAGTACCAGTATTTGTGTGTAAACAATTGAGAAAAACTGTAAATGGAATGTAAAGTGATGGTCCTAAAGGAATAATGTATGTGGCTCCATCTGCTGGAAGAATTTGTTTGTGTTTTCAAATTGTTTTTCTATTGAATACGTTGAGTCAGTTTACAACAATAAAACTAAATCAGTAAAATCCAGGAGTCCTGCAATGAATCATACTTCATGAAGGTTAGTAGTAAAGGTTATAGTGTTTGATTTCAGAAAGGTGCATATTCCGTTTCATATTTGAGGCTTTAGATTGGGCTGGTGTTGAACTTTATAGTAATATTTATCATGCCATTAATATATATATATATATATATAAGTATATTGCATTTTGAGAAGGGGCAGTTAGCCACATTAAATCTTTCAAATAATTGAAAACCCTAACTGTATCAGTATACCCAACATGCGTAACGTTTAGTCTGTGCATTATTAAACAAAATCATGACTAAATGTGTGGGAAAGTAGCAGATTTAAAAACAAAATGTTAATTAATATGAATATTAAACCAAAATCTAGGAGAAATTAAGACATTTGGAAAAAGAGATGGGGAAAGTATAAATAGCAATGCTTTTTTCAAATTCTGTTTTTGTCAATTCGTTCTCAAAACTTTGGGAATGATATTGAGGTTAAAATGGTTTCTGTTCTGCTAAAGTTAGAAAATATACAGTGTCTAATACAGCTGTAGATAAGATATTGCAGGAGTTTAACTATTTGATTAATTTTCAAGTCTGTTTTGATTACTCAAAAGAATATTCAGCCCATTATTAGCATTAAGAGATAATGGATGCCAGTTTGACCAGTGAGTAGTTGAAAAGCCGAACAGCACGATCTGTGAAAGAATCCTTGTTAGAAGCAAATGGTGATACAGATGTTGAGAGGTTTACTAAAGGACCCACTTTATTGTTGTGGAATCAGTAGGATACATGCAACGAAAAGAATATTAAGTCATTTAAATGTTTCAATTTTAAAGTCTTTGCTTTGAACTCTGCATTCTGCAAATGTGCTTCTTCACTTATCTGAGATCAATTTCAGATTGCAAATCATTTACACGCATGTGTCTTTACCAGACCTCCATTGAAAGTGACAAATGTTTCCACTCTTCACATAAATGTTCTTAAAAAGTAGATCTCAAATTCTCTAAAACAAAAGTCTTCAACTACATGCAAGCTTGGGCTGTGTGGAATGATTTTGATCCATGGCTTACTGGGTGCATGGACAGAGTAAATAATGTAAATGGTGATACTGCAAGACAAGATCATCTTTATTGTGAAGAAGTTCAGCCTGTGAGATTATGAATAAATTATTGGCATTGTAAATCCTATTTTTGTGTAGCCAGTGAGGAAATGTCCCTCCTGAGCCACTATAGGTTCAGGCCAGCCTTGGTACCTCCTACTTCCTGGTTCACCAATTAGAGAGGGTATAAAAGCTTCACGTAATGAAGCTGTGTCAGCATGCTTGTCCCTTTCGCTGTTGCACTCTGGCTTGAGAATTCCAAGAGCAGGTAGGTGGTTTTATTCTCAGTTCTTGGGCAAATGATTTGGCTGTTGGTGTTCCTTCTGGTTTGTCTCCCAGCTCGTCAGGGCCCAGGTGCAGGAGGCTCAAAGTCCAGGCTGCGATTGTAAGCCACTGCTGTTTTTGCTATATATATATATATATATATCGTTTCTGGTTTTGTCTCTTTCTTTTTGTAGTATTAGTTAAATTCCAGAAGATACTTATTGTTAAAGTTGCTGCTTTTTAGGAGCGCTTGATGATCAACAGCGTGGCTACCCAGGTGGTGGTGAGTGTGGTGATTGGGCCTCTCACCTGCACTTCACATTCTCAGTTGTTTTGATGGTATATTTTTTACATAATTCTTCAGTATATTCCTTAGTTTGAGCTGTATTTGTGTGGCGCATCCAAGCCAGCGAGGGCCCTGTGGCCTAGTCACCAGTAGAATTCAATTTGTTAGATGCCCATTCGGTTATTCTGGGACTTTGGTCACCCGTTGCTCCGTGTTTGTTTAATAATGAATTTTATGAGGAAATCCACCCTGTGCTACCAGTAGTTATAAATGTCTTTCCTACAGTTAATCAACTTCTCATTCAATATACACACAATGCATTAGCCAAAAGTATTTACTTACATTTCAGTTAAATTAAATTAAACAGATTTCTCCCCCATTCTCTTATTTAGGTGAAGTAGATGGCCCCAAAAATGGAAACGGCAATGCAAAATGGATTTTAAAAAAGCAAGGCGAACCCCTGACTGCGATACACGGACCAAGATTTTTGCTATTCCCTTCTTTAAAATTCAATTCAATTACTGAACTTCAGGATTTGGGGAATATTAAGATGCCAACCAGGTGTAACATGTTTGACCTTCCTTTTGTGGAGTCACCCTGTTAGGTGAGGGGGCAAAGTAACCATTCATTTTTTTTAATATTGTAGTTTTTTTTTACTCATTTCTGTTTGTTCCATATGCTTTGGGCAAGAAACGTAGTGGTGGAGTACAAAAACGTCAGAGACTTGGGTTATTAACAACACTACCACAGGGACGCAGCTCTTATCGCCAACGGAAAGCTTTTAATGATTTGAATGGCTTGGTAGTCCAAAATTATGGTGCTGTATGTTCTGTAGTGTAAATTGCTTGAATTGTATGTGTGTACCCTGTAAAAATGCACTGTAAATGCACATGTCTGTGGACAGTAATTAAAACCGCTTTAAAGAACCGTCATCTTGACTGAAAATGATTTTTGTTCCACAATGACAAATGGGAGTGTTCTAAAGATTCATTTTAATGGATATTCAAAATTGTACAATGTAGTGCTGTTGGAATATTGACTCTGAAATTCGAACACTTCAATGTAACCCCCACCCTCTATGTTAGGGCCTTGGTGTTAAAATGTATTCCTTTTTTACAATTGTACTTTAATTTTGACTGTAGATTAATAGTTAATGTATTCTGGAATCTTGTAGGAACCACCTGCGATTGCTGATTATGGGTGGTCGACCTCAAATGACGGAACCATCCAGGTTAAAGGAAGCTTATGGATCTTGGGTAGCAGATGGGCGAGGCTTGGGCTCTTCATCCAGGTATTTATGTAATGCTTGTTAAAATGTCTTTCAACCTTAACTGTCTGCTTCCAGTATGTCCTTGTCTGTCTTTAACTTTTTGGGCTCTCTTTATCTGCTGTTTAACTATTTGCTGTTCAATGTTTTAAGAATGTGTGTATTGCTGATTAATGTTGGGCTGTGTAAGGAGCTCTCAGTGTTGCCAAGATTTTTCTTGCTGCGTTCCTTATTTATGTTGTGACTTGAAACAGGGTGGTCAAGAGAACATAACGGGCTCCCTGAAGTCAAGCTAATTCTGCCTCCTGTGAGAAGTGTCGAAATGACCTCTGCCCTCCAGCTGACTTGGGGTTTTGGTGAGGTTAGTATCTTTTCCTCAGTACTGTTTTGTAACACTTGTTGGGCAGGCTGTTTGATGGCTCTAATAACATGTGCCTCTAACTGACTCCTCAGTACTGCCTTTGTTATGCTTTCAGGCAAAGTACTGTTGTGTTCTCTGGATGGTCCTACATCAACCTAAACGGCTCGTGCTTCAGGGCCTCCAAGAAGTGGTCCAGCAGCTTCAGCCTCCTGTGGACTGAGCCGTTTGAGCAAAAGTTAAGACTTTTTTTTTTTTCCCCCAGTCTTTTTGTCATTAAAGTTGTGGCACAACTTTGATTCTATTGTGTGGCCCAAAGAACTATTTTGGCTCTTTGCACTGTAACATGAAATAGTAAATGGCAAAAAATTGGTACACTAAAGTCATTTCTGCTGAATTTGTTGCCCATACTGAATGAAAATTAGTAAAGAACTTTCTGCTGCGCAAATTTATGAAGCTAATCATTTCAAGAAACTTTTACGTGCAACGATGAGGGAGGAGAAACTTCCCGAAGATACTCCGCTGCACGTATGCGCATTTTACCGCCGCAGACGTGATTTCCGTTGAGGCGGATGCTAGAAGTGTGAAGAAAGCGCTGCTCAGTCCAGAAGGTAAGTTTCAGCTACCCTTGCACGATAAAATGTTAGTTGATTTAGCAAACTTACTCTGCAATTTGCCAGTCTTAACTGTTTGCGGTGAACTTGTTTTTAAAGTCTAGCTTGAATGTTAACGGCTAGACTGTCACACATGGAATCCTCTAAAATAACATTAAATATAAATTGCCTTTCAGCAAACTGCATGCTTAATAGCAGGTTCAATGATATTTGTCAATCTTCCAGCTAACGCTTGAATTCGGTATAAATGGTTTTTATTTTTGTCTATGGTAGTGTAACGCATGATTTTGAAAGGACCAACCTCATCAGGAAATATTCCCAGTTATCAGTTTAGCAATTTAGTAACCTTAATATGCGATATAATGTTTCACTTGGTGCTATTAAAACTTTACTCTTTATCACTTAGTTAGGCCTGACTCAAGTTAGCCAGGACCAGCCCTTGGTTAAGCTGTTGTAGGCAGACTGCCTGGGGACTTCTTAGGACACACCAAGCCCATCTTCCACCTTCCACAATAAACCAATGTTTAAATGCACATCACTAGTTCAGCTTCTTTCCAGGAGTTTTGTTTTCTCGCCTAGCAGGTCTCTATAGATCATAATTCTGTCTCTTCCTGACACCAGCTGCTGCCACCATTATTTTAAATAAAATTCATATTACTGTCATCATATGCCAACATTACCCTTTCCTAAAGTCTTTGCTCTTCCTCTCCACAGAAGCTTCTGTGGATGGTGGTTTTGATGGTGGTTGCCACTGGAGTGGTCCTGCTGTAGACATGGCCTGCTACTTGCAATTATTTGTATCAATTCTGTTACAGGATTTGAATGTATTGTACATCCTTTACAATGTTAATTCTATACACATGACATTCATTGCAGGATTTCTATCCTGGGAGAGGGATCTTTCCAGATGGTCTCATTAAGGTCTTTCCCCCCCATTGAAGAATTTATTTGGAAGTTTTTCCTGTGTGAATACAAGCCAGGGTGCAAGGTGATGATATCTTGTCAATGTTTCACAAATTTTTCAGAATGTTTTTTGTAATGTCTTATTACTTGCAGGATGCCTTGGGCAGAAGTAGCCTTGTGAGAAAATTGCCATTGCACTGCAACCGATGGGAATTAGCTCACGGTAAGACATGTTTCTTTTAGTGTAGTACATGTTTCTTTTAGTGTAGTACATGTATTAACTTAATGTCCAAGAATAAAAGCATTTGACTGTAAGAAGTTGCAAACTTGTTGATTTTTTTTCTGTCTGTGTTGAGTAATCTTGTCTTATGATTACTTGCAGGATGACTTGGGCAGCATTGGCCTTGTGAGAAAACTGCCACTGGGCTGCAACAGATGTGGGATTTCGGCTAAAGGTAAGACCATGTTTTTAAGTGTCTTGTGGGAGGGGTTGTTTTTAAGTGTCTTGTGGGAGGGGTTGTTTTTAAGTGTCTTGTGGGAGGGGTTGTTTTTAAGTGTCTTGTGGGAGGGGTTGTTTTTAAGTGTCTTGTGGGAGGGGTTGTTTTTAAGTGTCTTGTGGGAGGGGTTGTTTTTAAGTGTCTTGTGGGAGGGGTTGTTTTTAAGTGTCTTGTGGGAGGGGTTAGGGTTAGGGTTAGGGGGTTAGGGGGTTAGGGTTAGGGGGTTAGGGTTAGGGTTAGGGTTGGGGGTTAGGGTTGGGGTTAGGGTTAGGGTTAGGGGTAAGAGAGTTGGGACAGCGGTCCTAAGACCACTGTCAATGCACGGTCCAATCATTGCGCCCGGCCCCGGGGACCCAAACATAAACACAGAATCAAGTTTCCCTTAGTCCCAGTTACCACAAAACATGTCCTCTCCGTTCTGCGCGTCCTCCAGTCTTTGTGTGGCGCGTCTTATGAGGTGCGGGGCCCATGCTGCGGCCCGTAAATCAGTCCGGTAAAAGTTCTTGTTACCTCCGCTCGCGCTGGCCATGGTGCTGGTGAAAGTTCCCTCTCCCTCCGTGGTGTGGAGTGGAAAGACTGCGCACCTCCTTTCAGCATCAGCAGCATCGTTGTCATCCATGGCACCAGGCTCTCCTCACGTTCACCGTCCGCTCAATTGTTGCTCCGCCATGTTTTTAGCATTTTGACCACATGTTGGACTCAATTAGCCTCATTAGCTATGGGCTCGCTTAGCCACGATAGCGCTTAGCTTGGAAAAAACTCGGCGAAAAAAGTTTCTTTACCGTTTTTTATTCTCTCCAGCAGGAACATGGGAACGAGCACAAACTAACACCGCAACGTTTCGGTCTCATTTAGACCTTCTTCAGGCAGGTTTACATAGTGTGCATGAACAAAACAGCGGAGCTCGTGCCGGGGGCTCCTTCCCCTCCGGACACGCTGGCAGAAAGAACGTGAGGTGGCGGCGTAGTAATACAGTAGGTGCAGAGAGGTGTGATCAGGCGCGGATGGATCTATTTCACTTCACATTCAAAACACCACATAGTCATATTTTAGCGTTAGCAGTTATTATGTCATTGAAACAATATATTCGCCATATTCTTGATAGTCCATTTCAACGTGGATTTATATTTGAGCTTCCATTTGAGCTTCATCCTTAAAGTTGTGTATACATTGTCAAGAATTAGCATTGTATTCAATAAAGTGATCATAATACTTTACCCATGAGTGGTGGAATCCTTTCAAAGCATGACACAAAGTTAGTATTCAATGCCTGTCAGTAATGTTAAACTGAAACATATTAGGATTACATTTGACACATCACATCCTCTTATTGTGTTACCAGTGCACAACGTCATACAACAATATATTGGCCATACTCTCAATAGTGCTTCTTTCTGTGGATCCGTAATTGTGCTTCAATAGAGCGTCGTCCTTAAAGAATAGTGCATACATTTCTAAGAGTTAGCATTGTTTACAAGATGATCGAAGTCCTGTACACACGAGTGATGGAGTTATAATAGCATGACACCAGGTAGGTATTCTATGCATGACAGTTGATTCAAACTTGACATTAGACCTTGTGAAATGTAATAAATCCTCCATATTGCGCATTATTGGATTCTGTTAAAGGGCCAGATTAGGCATTATTTACTGATGTTATGTTTAGGAGAAGGGGACCAGATTAGGTCACAGCCTCCCTCCCACATTAGAAAATTGTGTGGTTATGTTTAGGGCTAGGTGATGGAGAGACTGCATAAACATCTGGGGGAGCCCCCAGGGTCAGACACAAGAGGCACTGGCTGGTTAGGGGTAAGAGAGTTGGGACAGCGGTCCTAAGACCACTGTCAATGCACGGTCCAATCATTGCGCCCGGCCCCGGGGACCCAAACATAAACACAGAATCAAGTTTCCCTTAGTCCCAGTTACCACAAAACATGTCCTCTCCGTTCTGCGCGTCCTCCAGTCTTTGTGTGGCGCGTCTTATGAGGTGCGGGGCCCATGCTGCGGCCCGTAAATCAGTCCGGTAAAAGTTCTTGTTACCTCCGCTCGCGCTGGCCATGGTGCTGGTGAAAGTTCCCTCTCCCTCCGTGGTGTGGAGTGGAAAGACTGCGCACCTCCTTTCAGCATCAGCAGCATCGTTGTCATCCATGGCACCAGGCTCTCCTCACGTTCACCGTCCGCTCAATTGTTGCTCCGCCATGTTTTTAGCATTTTGACCACATGTTGGACTCAATTAGCCTCATTAGCTATGGGCTCGCTTAGCCACGATAGCGCTTAGCTTGGAAAAAACTCGGCGAAAAAAGTTTCTTTACCGTTTTTTATTCTCTCCAGCAGGAACATGGGAACGAGCACAAACTAACACCGCAACGTTTCGGTCTCATTTAGACCTTCTTCAGGCAGGTTTACATAGTGTGCATGAACAAAACAGCGGAGCTCGTGCCGGGGGCTCCTTCCCCTCCGGACACGCTGGCAGAAAGAACGTGAGGTGGCGGCGTAGTAATACAGTAGGTGCAGAGAGGTGTGATCAGGCGCGGATGGATCTATTTCACTTCACATTCAAAACACCACATAGTCATATTTTAGCGTTAGCAGTTATTATGTCATTGAAACAATATATTCGCCATATTCTTGATAGTCCATTTCAACGTGGATTTATATTTGAGCTTCCATTTGAGCTTCATCCTTAAAGTTGTGTATACATTGTCAAGAATTAGCATTGTATTCAATAAAGTGATCATAATACTTTACCCATGAGTGGTGGAATCCTTTCAAAGCATGACACAAAGTTAGTATTCAATGCCTGTCAGTAATGTTAAACTGAAACATATTAGGATTACATTTGACACATCACATCCTCTTATTGTGTTACCAGTGCACAACGTCATACAACAATATATTGGCCATACTCTCAATAGTGCTTCTTTCTGTGGATCCGTAATTGTGCTTCAATAGAGCGTCGTCCTTAAAGAATAGTGCATACATTTCTAAGAGTTAGCATTGTTTACAAGATGATCGAAGTCCTGTACACACGAGTGATGGAGTTATAATAGCATGACACCAGGTAGGTATTCTATGCATGACAGTTGATTCAAACTTGACATTAGACCTTGTGAAATGTAATAAATCCTCCATATTGCGCATTATTGGATTCTGTTAAAGGGCCAGATTAGGCATTATTTACTGATGTTATGTTTAGGAGAAGGGGACCAGATTAGGTCACAGCCTCCCTCCCACATTAGAAAATTGTGTGGTTATGTTTAGGGCTAGGTGATGGAGAGACTGCATAAACATCTGGGGGAGCCCCCAGGGTCAGACACAAGAGGCACTGGCTGGTTAGGGGTAAGAGAGTTGGGACAGCGGTCCTAAGACCACTGTCAATGCACGGTCCAATCATTGCGCCCGGCCCCGGGGACCCAAACATAAACACAGAATCAAGTTTCCCTTAGTCCCAGTTACCACAAAACATGTCCTCTCCGTTCTGCGCGTCCTCCAGTCTTTGTGTGGCGCGTCTTATGAGGTGCGGGGCCCATGCTGCGGCCCGTAAATCAGTCCGGTAAAAGTTCTTGTTACCTCCGCTCGCGCTGGCCATGGTGCTGGTGAAAGTTCCCTCTCCCTCCGTGGTGTGGAGTGGAAAGACTGCGCACCTCCTTTCAGCATCAGCAGCATCGTTGTCATCCATGGCACCAGGCTCTCCTCACGTTCACCGTCCGCTCAATTGTTGCTCCGCCATGTTTTTAGCATTTTGACCACATGTTGGACTCAATTAGCCTCATTAGCTATGGGCTCGCTTAGCCACGATAGCGCTTAGCTTGGAAAAAACTCGGCGAAAAAAGTTTCTTTACCGTTTTTTATTCTCTCCAGCAGGAACATGGGAACGAGCACAAACTAACACCGCAACGTTTCGGTCTCATTTAGACCTTCTTCAGGCAGGTTTACATAGTGTGCATGAACAAAACAGCGGAGCTCGTGCCGGGGGCTCCTTCCCCTCCGGACACGCTGGCAGAAAGAACGTGAGGTGGCGGCGTAGTAATACAGTAGGTGCAGAGAGGTGTGATCAGGCGCGGATGGATCTATTTCACTTCACATTCAAAACACCACATAGTCATATTTTAGCGTTAGCAGTTATTATGTCATTGAAACAATATATTCGCCATATTCTTGATAGTCCATTTCAACGTGGATTTATATTTGAGCTTCCATTTGAGCTTCATCCTTAAAGTTGTGTATACATTGTCAAGAATTAGCATTGTATTCAATAAAGTGATCATAATACTTTACCCATGAGTGGTGGAATCCTTTCAAAGCATGACACAAAGTTAGTATTCAATGCCTGTCAGTAATGTTAAACTGAAACATATTAGGATTACATTTGACACATAGGGTTAGGGTTAGGGTTAGGGTTAGGGGTTTAGAGTTTGTGGCCCCACACTGACAAAGCAGTGCAGGGCCGATGCACAGTCCATCACTGGGCTGAACTCCGGGGCCTCCAACGTCCATCACTCCCCCCACTCAAAAGAGAAAGCATCAATAATGTTATTGTACATTTAAAGATGACCGAGCCGAGTTGGGCTTCAGGTGAGTACATTTTAGAACCACAATAAGAGCCAGTACGCATGTGTCAACACTAGTGTTATGTTTAGGTGGGGAGGATCAGGAGAGGCTGCAGGTAAGTAGGTCCTAACACTAGGGTTGTGTTTAGGCATGGAGAACCAGATTAGGCTTCAATCCAATAAATGCATTCCAACACTCATGTTAGGTTTAGGAATAGGTGCACAGTGCATTGCTCACATACGTATATCACAATCTGGATTATACTGGGAGAGGTACAGTTTGACCTTCAGCACAAATTGCAATTCTTCAAGGTATCAATGTAGTTTCCTGTTGAACTTAACATTGTTATTCACCCTCTACGTATATCACATTTGGGATTATACTGGGGAAATCATACTCAGTGGAGCATCGTTGGACAGTCTCATGTCCCTTCTTGAAGTGTCAGTGCGCCCTCTTGTGGGTCTGGCTTGTGACTGCATGCTCCCACCTTGTCACTGTGTTGTGCTGTACTTCTCTGGTTCTGTGGATAGATCCGGTCCGGATTCTGCGTGGTTGAAGGATGACACAGCCGAAGTGGGGATGTCTGGAACCCTCGTCACTGCTTAGCTGGTACGTGGATGCTGGTGGTCGGTGTGGCGAAGCGTGCGTCCTTGTTGACGTCAGGTCTGCTCCGTTGTGCTCGTCCTAGTAGCCTCCATGTTGCGGGGTGGTGCTGTTTCTCTCACCCGGAACCGGTGCTGGAGGCAGCGTCATCTGGTCCGGCGGAGTCAGCTCACAGCCCCCACCTTTTTCCTCCGTTGTTGTGGAGGAGGAGGCGCGTGCTCGGGGGCGCGCTCCGTCGCTCAGCTTCGCTCTCCCGGCGGCCATTGTTCTGTGGCTACGTGCTAGCTAATTAGCCTTTAACATGTGGCTCGAACAAAAAGGGTCCAAAAGGAAGGTTTTTACCTTTTATTGTCGTCCAGAACAGGCACGTAAAAAACACTCAGAACCGTACATTTTAAACTAGCTACGCGTTTCGGGACTATTATCCCTTCTTCAGGCTAGAATGTACATAATTGGAGGAACGGAGCCCGTGGCCAGCTCGGGCACACGGGCAGGTTGGTAAAGGAAAGGGCTACGTCAGAGCAGGCAAGATGGCTCCGGTGAGTCCCTCCCCTTCCGTTCTCGGGCCCAATCAGCAGTCAGTAAACATTGGCAGGTTACAAAATGCATTATAATAAATGAAATATTAATACATTCGTCCCAGGTCTCGTTGTTATTGAACATTCCTTGACCAAATGTTGAAAAATTATTCATTTTGACTGTTATGTAATCTACTCATGGGTGCTTATTGTAGCTTCAACCAGAATATATGGGCAAACGGGACACTCAACCTTAAACACTTGTACATACAATTGGACGTTACAAGATTTATGAAATTAGCACATCACACGACCACCACGTATAGAGTGTAGGAGGAGCAGCAGACGCCAGAGGACACCCGGAATCAGTCCCAGGAGGCACGGGCTGGTTAGGGGTTTAGAGTTTGTGGCCCCACACTGACAAAGCAGTGCAGGGCCGATGCACAGTCCATCACTGGGCTGAACTCCGGGGCCTCCAACGTCCATCACTCCCCCCACTCAAAAGAGAAAGCATCAATAATGTTATTGTACATTTAAAGATGACCGAGCCGAGTTGGGCTTCAGGTGAGTACATTTTAGAACCACAATAAGAGCCAGTACGCATGTGTCAACACTAGTGTTATGTTTAGGTGGGGAGGATCAGGAGAGGCTGCAGGTAAGTAGGTCCTAACACTAGGGTTGTGTTTAGGCATGGAGAACCAGATTAGGCTTCAATCCAATAAATGCATTCCAACACTCATGTTAGGTTTAGGAATAGGTGCACAGTGCATTGCTCACATACGTATATCACAATCTGGATTATACTGGGAGAGGTACAGTTTGACCTTCAGCACAAATTGCAATTCTTCAAGGTATCAATGTAGTTTCCTGTTGAACTTAACATTGTTATTCACCCTCTACGTATATCACATTTGGGATTATACTGGGGAAATCATACTCAGTGGAGCATCGTTGGACAGTCTCATGTCCCTTCTTGAAGTGTCAGTGCGCCCTCTTGTGGGTCTGGCTTGTGACTGCATGCTCCCACCTTGTCACTGTGTTGTGCTGTACTTCTCTGGTTCTGTGGATAGATCCGGTCCGGATTCTGCGTGGTTGAAGGATGACACAGCCGAAGTGGGGATGTCTGGAACCCTCGTCACTGCTTAGCTGGTACGTGGATGCTGGTGGTCGGTGTGGCGAAGCGTGCGTCCTTGTTGACGTCAGGTCTGCTCCGTTGTGCTCGTCCTAGTAGCCTCCATGTTGCGGGGTGGTGCTGTTTCTCTCACCCGGAACCGGTGCTGGAGGCAGCGTCATCTGGTCCGGCGGAGTCAGCTCACAGCCCCCACCTTTTTCCTCCGTTGTTGTGGAGGAGGAGGCGCGTGCTCGGGGGCGCGCTCCGTCGCTCAGCTTCGCTCTCCCGGCGGCCATTGTTCTGTGGCTACGTGCTAGCTAATTAGCCTTTAACATGTGGCTCGAACAAAAAGGGTCCAAAAGGAAGGTTTTTACCTTTTATTGTCGTCCAGAACAGGCACGTAAAAAACACTCAGAACCGTACATTTTAAACTAGCTACGCGTTTCGGGACTATTATCCCTTCTTCAGGCTAGAATGTACATAATTGGAGGAACGGAGCCCGTGGCCAGCTCGGGCACACGGGCAGGTTGGTAAAGGAAAGGGCTACGTCAGAGCAGGCAAGATGGCTCCGGTGAGTCCCTCCCCTTCCGTTCTCGGGCCCAATCAGCAGTCAGTAAACATTGGCAGGTTACAAAATGCATTATAATAAATGAAATATTAATACATTCGTCCCAGGTCTCGTTGTTATTGAACATTCCTTGACCAAATGTTGAAAAATTATTCATTTTGACTGTTATGTAATCTACTCATGGGTGCTTATTGTAGCTTCAACCAGAATATATGGGCAAACGGGACACTCAACCTTAAACACTTGTACATACAATTGGACGTTACAAGATTTATGAAATTAGCACATCACACGACCACCACGTATAGAGTGTAGGAGGAGCAGCAGACGCCAGAGGACACCCGGAATCAGTCCCAGGAGGCACGGGCTGGTTAGGGGTTTAGAGTTTGTGGCCCCACACTGACAAAGCAGTGCAGGGCCGATGCACAGTCCATCACTGGGCTGAACTCCGGGGCCTCCAACGTCCATCACTCCCCCCACTCAAAAGAGAAAGCATCAATAATGTTATTGTACATTTAAAGATGACCGAGCCGAGTTGGGCTTCAGGTGAGTACATTTTAGAACCACAATAAGAGCCAGTACGCATGTGTCAACACTAGTGTTATGTTTAGGTGGGGAGGATCAGGAGAGGCTGCAGGTAAGTAGGTCCTAACACTAGGGTTGTGTTTAGGCATGGAGAACCAGATTAGGCTTCAATCCAATAAATGCATTCCAACACTCATGTTAGGTTTAGGAATAGGTGCACAGTGCATTGCTCACATACGTATATCACAATCTGGATTATACTGGGAGAGGTACAGTTTGACCTTCAGCACAAATTGCAATTCTTCAAGGTATCAATGTAGTTTCCTGTTGAACTTAACATTGTTATTCACCCTCTACGTATATCACATTTGGGATTATACTGGGGAAATCATACTCAGTGGAGCATCGTTGGACAGTCTCATGTCCCTTCTTGAAGTGTCAGTGCGCCCTCTTGTGGGTCTGGCTTGTGACTGCATGCTCCCACCTTGTCACTGTGTTGTGCTGTACTTCTCTGGTTCTGTGGATAGATCCGGTCCGGATTCTGCGTGGTTGAAGGATGACACAGCCGAAGTGGGGATGTCTGGAACCCTCGTCACTGCTTAGCTGGTACGTGGATGCTGGTGGTCGGTGTGGCGAAGCGTGCGTCCTTGTTGACGTCAGGTCTGCTCCGTTGTGCTCGTCCTAGTAGCCTCCATGTTGCGGGGTGGTGCTGTTTCTCTCACCCGGAACCGGTGCTGGAGGCAGCGTCATCTGGTCCGGCGGAGTCAGCTCACAGCCCCCACCTTTTTCCTCCGTTGTTGTGGAGGAGGAGGCGCGTGCTCGGGGGCGCGCTCCGTCGCTCAGCTTCGCTCTCCCGGCGGCCATTGTTCTGTGGCTACGTGCTAGCTAATTAGCCTTTAACATGTGGCTCGAACAAAAAGGGTCCAAAAGGAAGGTTTTTACCTTTTATTGTCGTCCAGAACAGGCACGTAAAAAACACTCAGAACCGTACATTTTAAACTAGCTACGCGTTTCGGGACTATTATCCCTTCTTCAGGCTAGAATGTACATAATTGGAGGAACGGAGCCCGTGGCCAGCTCGGGCACACGGGCAGGTTGGTAAAGGAAAGGGCTACGTCAGAGCAGGCAAGATGGCTCCGGTGAGTCCCTCCCCTTCCGTTCTCGGGCCCAATCAGC
Source organism: Pungitius pungitius (assembly GCF_949316345.1). Taxonomy (NCBI): domain Eukaryota; kingdom Metazoa; phylum Chordata; class Actinopteri; order Perciformes; family Gasterosteidae; genus Pungitius; species Pungitius pungitius. The sequence goes on along the minus strand of NC_084905.1, from coordinate 10,470 downwards.
AGTCAGTAAACATTGGCAGGTTACAAAATGCATTATAATAAATGAAATATTAATACATTCGTCCCAGGTCTCGTTGTTATTGAACATTCCTTGACCAAATGTTGAAAAATTATTCATTTTGACTGTTATGTAATCTACTCATGGGTGCTTATTGTAGCTTCAACCAGAATATATGGGCAAACGGGACACTCAACCTTAAACACTTGTACATACAATTGGACGTTACAAGATTTATGAAATTAGCACATCACACGACCACCACGTATAGAGTGTAGGAGGAGCAGCAGACGCCAGAGGACACCCGGAATCAGTCCCAGGAGGCACGGGCTGGTTAGGGGTTTAGAGTTTGTGGCCCCACACTGACAAAGCAGTGCAGGGCCGATGCACAGTCCATCACTGGGCTGAACTCCGGGGCCTCCAACGTCCATCACTCCCCCCACTCAAAAGAGAAAGCATCAATAATGTTATTGTACATTTAAAGATGACCGAGCCGAGTTGGGCTTCAGGTGAGTACATTTTAGAACCACAATAAGAGCCAGTACGCATGTGTCAACACTAGTGTTATGTTTAGGTGGGGAGGATCAGGAGAGGCTGCAGGTAAGTAGGTCCTAACACTAGGGTTGTGTTTAGGCATGGAGAACCAGATTAGGCTTCAATCCAATAAATGCATTCCAACACTCATGTTAGGTTTAGGAATAGGTGCACAGTGCATTGCTCACATACGTATATCACAATCTGGATTATACTGGGAGAGGTACAGTTTGACCTTCAGCACAAATTGCAATTCTTCAAGGTATCAATGTAGTTTCCTGTTGAACTTAACATTGTTATTCACCCTCTACGTATATCACATTTGGGATTATACTGGGGAAATCATACTCAGTGGAGCATCGTTGGACAGTCTCATGTCCCTTCTTGAAGTGTCAGTGCGCCCTCTTGTGGGTCTGGCTTGTGACTGCATGCTCCCACCTTGTCACTGTGTTGTGCTGTACTTCTCTGGTTCTGTGGATAGATCCGGTCCGGATTCTGCGTGGTTGAAGGATGACACAGCCGAAGTGGGGATGTCTGGAACCCTCGTCACTGCTTAGCTGGTACGTGGATGCTGGTGGTCGGTGTGGCGAAGCGTGCGTCCTTGTTGACGTCAGGTCTGCTCCGTTGTGCTCGTCCTAGTAGCCTCCATGTTGCGGGGTGGTGCTGTTTCTCTCACCCGGAACCGGTGCTGGAGGCAGCGTCATCTGGTCCGGCGGAGTCAGCTCACAGCCCCCACCTTTTTCCTCCGTTGTTGTGGAGGAGGAGGCGCGTGCTCGGGGGCGCGCTCCGTCGCTCAGCTTCGCTCTCCCGGCGGCCATTGTTCTGTGGCTACGTGCTAGCTAATTAGCCTTTAACATGTGGCTCGAACAAAAAGGGTCCAAAAGGAAGGTTTTTACCTTTTATTGTCGTCCAGAACAGGCACGTAAAAAACACTCAGAACCGTACATTTTAAACTAGCTACGCGTTTCGGGACTATTATCCCTTCTTCAGGCTAGAATGTACATAATTGGAGGAACGGAGCCCGTGGCCAGCTCGGGCACACGGGCAGGTTGGTAAAGGAAAGGGCTACGTCAGAGCAGGCAAGATGGCTCCGGTGAGTCCCTCCCCTTCCGTTCTCGGGCCCAATCAGCAGTCAGTAAACATTGGCAGGTTACAAAATGCATTATAATAAATGAAATATTAATACATTCGTCCCAGGTCTCGTTGTTATTGAACATTCCTTGACCAAATGTTGAAAAATTATTCATTTTGACTGTTATGTAATCTACTCATGGGTGCTTATTGTAGCTTCAACCAGAATATATGGGCAAACGGGACACTCAACCTTAAACACTTGTACATACAATTGGACGTTACAAGATTTATGAAATTAGCACATCACACGACCACCACGTATAGAGTGTAGGAGGAGCAGCAGACGCCAGAGGACACCCGGAATCAGTCCCAGGAGGCACGGGCTGGTTAGGGGTTTAGAGTTTGTGGCCCCACACTGACAAAGCAGTGCAGGGCCGATGCACAGTCCATCACTGGGCTGAACTCCGGGGCCTCCAACGTCCATCACTCCCCCCACTCAAAAGAGAAAGCATCAATAATGTTATTGTACATTTAAAGATGACCGAGCCGAGTTGGGCTTCAGGTGAGTACATTTTAGAACCACAATAAGAGCCAGTACGCATGTGTCAACACTAGTGTTATGTTTAGGTGGGGAGGATCAGGAGAGGCTGCAGGTAAGTAGGTCCTAACACTAGGGTTGTGTTTAGGCATGGAGAACCAGATTAGGCTTCAATCCAATAAATGCATTCCAACACTCATGTTAGGTTTAGGAATAGGTGCACAGTGCATTGCTCACATACGTATATCACAATCTGGATTATACTGGGAGAGGTACAGTTTGACCTTCAGCACAAATTGCAATTCTTCAAGGTATCAATGTAGTTTCCTGTTGAACTTAACATTGTTATTCACCCTCTACGTATATCACATTTGGGATTATACTGGGGAAATCATACTCAGTGGAGCATCGTTGGACAGTCTCATGTCCCTTCTTGAAGTGTCAGTGCGCCCTCTTGTGGGTCTGGCTTGTGACTGCATGCTCCCACCTTGTCACTGTGTTGTGCTGTACTTCTCTGGTTCTGTGGATAGATCCGGTCCGGATTCTGCGTGGTTGAAGGATGACACAGCCGAAGTGGGGATGTCTGGAACCCTCGTCACTGCTTAGCTGGTACGTGGATGCTGGTGGTCGGTGTGGCGAAGCGTGCGTCCTTGTTGACGTCAGGTCTGCTCCGTTGTGCTCGTCCTAGTAGCCTCCATGTTGCGGGGTGGTGCTGTTTCTCTCACCCGGAACCGGTGCTGGAGGCAGCGTCATCTGGTCCGGCGGAGTCAGCTCACAGCCCCCACCTTTTTCCTCCGTTGTTGTGGAGGAGGAGGCGCGTGCTCGGG